>NC_056611.1:1466753-1536753 GCF_018340385.1 Cyprinus carpio
CATACATACATATACACACATACTGTCAGTGCCATAAATAAATAATAAATAAATCAGTCAATCAATTTAATTACCACAATCTCAATGATTACATAAATGGTTCAATTTTTAAAAAGATTTTAATTTCAATTTAAAAAGACCATGAGCTTTACACCTTTTTATGTCCTCTGGTAGGGCATTCCACTGATTAGTGGCTTTCACTGCAAAAGATGATAGTCCAAATGCAGAATGATGAAACTGGGCCTTCGCCCTCTACCTGTCTTCTCCTAAGTGGGAGGGTAAAGAACTAAATCAGAGTTTATGGAGCAGAAAAGAAAGAATTTATTTTTGCTAGGAATATATAGGATTTGAATTAGTAAACTAATAAGGCAATCATAACATACTTGAAATCATATAAACTAATAGAAAATTATCAGAAGAGAATGACAAATCAGTTTTAACATGTTTAAAAACACTACCACTATTTTATTAATATAATAAACTAATAAGCAGTGGATCAGTAATATGATATCTACAAAAGTAGGCAAAATATGTACATTGTGCCACCATAATTCTAACTAAAAACATGATTAATCATTGGGAAAAGGAACTACTTGCATATGTCTTAATTTTACAACGAGACACAACATCAAGGAAATACTGATCACAATAAGAATGTCCACATGATTTCAAGCACAAATCATTTAACATCATAACCATAATATTACGAGGGGCGCATACACCACACACTGCTAAATTAAACCCAGATCAATATCACCACCAGCTGGCGAAGGCTGTTTTAAGACATGACCTTTGCCATCTTAAAGACACATACAAAATTGTCTGCAAATCTAACCAAGAGTACCATATCTCCCAGACACTTTAAATATTATTTTGAAACTTGTTTTTCCAAAAGTTCACAGACCTCATTAGTTGTGTTTGCCCACCACACCAAGTTTTTTTGTGTTAAGTCTTTTCAGGTTTAAAAGTATGCATTTTGTACGTATGTAAAAAATATGTAATTTGTAGCAAATTGTTTGCAACAATAGCTTGCAGTTTAATCAGTAAGTTTTGAGTTACAAGAGTTTTGCCCACTGTGATATCACAAATACAAATGAATGGGACAAGATCTGGTTGAGCTGCAACTAGAGAAGGCAACGAGTGTTATCACTATGTCGGAGACACGCTAGCTTTCCAAAGGCAGATGAACTTAAAGTGGTTACAATCATCCAGGTTTAAATTGTGCTCAAATTTATTTGATTTTAACGCAGTATTTACACTGAAGATCGCAGGCAGCTATGGTAAGGGGCATGATATTTTCCGACCAGGTGCAGAGTGGTGCCAATCACAACATGCACTGGCCCAGCTAACCAATCACAGCACATTTCATATTTCAGAAGGCGGGCCTTCATTTGATACAGGAACTATTCGAGCCGTTTATGCCAGACTGTGGAGAACGATATTGTAATAATGTAAAATATGTGAAAAATAATGTGTTTTTCAAACAACCTAGTATGAGAGCCTGTTCTAGTACACCCCCAAAACAAAATCAAGACTTTGTAAAAGAGCATTATAAGACCCCTTTAATATTCTGCATTGTTGTTTGTCCAACTCACTTGCGCTGTGTGCTGAAGAGATAATCACCGTAGTACTACAATGAAGTGCTTTACTGCAGCGCAACTCAACCAAATGCATCTTATAAGAGATAAATAATATATGCACAATATATATAAACTGCCTGAAATGTTTTGAAATCACTCGTACCCTACCTGATTAAGAAAAACCAGTCTTTTACTCTGTCTGTGTCAATTTGAGTCTTGTTAAAGTTTTAAATCCCTACCGCCAAGATGCTTCGCTGTAGGTCACGAATTATGGAAAGTGTAACTTAAATCTATAGGGGAGGTTGGATTTATTCACACACGTTAAAATATTTATTTAAAGCTTTTTTCTTTTTAGATTCTTATTTACAGCATTATTTTAATAGGCTGTATATTAATGTATTGGGAAAAAAACCCCAGTAGTTCTATGTGAAATCAGACATTTGAGCACACCCATAAACCCAAAATGGCATGATCATAACATCCCGCAAATATTTGACTATGAGATTGGTAATCAAATCAAGCTTCCCCTATCGAAGCATTGAATCTTTGACTATTTGGGGTCACCTCTACGTTTTTTTAACAGGAAAATCAATGTAATATATTTCTGTTCAAAAAGTTCACAGACCTCATTGTTTATTTTTTTTAATTTTACGGACATTGCCTGCAAAATTAAATTAATATATATATATATATATATATATATATATATATATATATATTTTTTTTTTTTTTTTTTTTTTTTTTTTACTTGTTACTTGTTAAATAAATCAGTTTTCTAGACTGTGACAAGTCTGTGTGATTTCTGTAAAGTGCTGCGACAGGAGAGAAGATCTCCAGGTGGCCGGTAGAAAAGTTGTCTTTTCTTCTCTCTTCATTAATAAATTTTCTTGTTTCGCCTAGACAGGGAACCCATGTAACAATTGGGGGCTCGTCCATTTTTAACTACACAAATTTTAATGTCAATTTTTCTCATTGTTGGATGTATAAGTTTTGTTTGGCTGCTTTAAACTTTGATGGGTGAGGAGGTCCTATATTTTACAAAAAGTGCAAATAGCCCACCTTGTTGGCAGAGGCTATTTACATAAACTCTGTCAACCAATGTCTGGTTAGATCAGACATCATGAGAAAAGATGCCTATTGAACAACTGTTAAGAGTGTAAGGAGATTTCGTGTAAGGAGATTGAGTTTGAAGACACCTTTTGCCAAATTGGTTCCCATTGACTTTTTCCATCACATATCAGATAAGAAAATCATTCATTTGCAATAAAAAAGAAGGAAATATTTGAAAAGTAAAAAATTGCTCCAAGGGTATTTAATAATAAAGTGTTTATCGAGTAAAGTGGTAGGGTTAAGGGTAGGTGGAGGGCTTTATTGTCCCAATAATATGGCATCCAATTAATATACATATATATTAGTGGTGGGCATAGATTATTTTTTTTAATCTAGATTAATCTCACTGTAATCTTGGAATTAATCTAGATTAAAATGGCTCATTTGAATTCTGCCAAAGGCATTCAAATTATGTTCAATAAGATGTACTTGTTAGTACTGATAGAGCTGTGCTGCACTCAAACATAGTAGTTTAACGACGACTCTTCCCCTGCGCTACATTGCTTGGCCCGGCATCTTCCGCTTTAGCTAAGGGATGCTTTGCTTTTAGGTGGTACTTGAGACTGGAAGAACTCCTACAGTAAACTAATTCCGCATTGCACAAGTTGCAAACGACCTCACGCCTGTTTCACACATACTCCGTCTGCAGTGCGTATGCGTTGCATTTTTATTTATTTTTTTACGCACCCATGTTAACGGATTCCAGCATTCACGCGGTTGCGGTCCGTCAGTGAGTTCCAGGAGTGGTGCGTCTGCAGCAGTGCAGCGATCGTTTACGTGCCGAGTCTATTTTTGCTGTGCTGCATGTGCTGAATTAAAATGACAGCGCATTGTTCGCGGTAAAAATTAACATGGATTGACACGGAAATGCAGTAATTTCACAATAAATGTAAACTAATTAAAGCCTACTGTTCACACGCAACACATGGGTTTTTGGCTAGGTTTAAAACAAGAAAAAGAGCACCTTTAGATAAACGAGGCAACATGATATAGGCCTATGCACTTTTATGGAAGCAGAAAAACAAATTTCATTAAGAACCGTGCGATTGCTTGTAATAAAGATTTAAATGCAAAAGGCACGAGAGTCGACTGTTTTTGTCAGTGGTGCTTTCATTTTAAACATTTGCGATATCCCAACAAGAAAAGTAGGCTAATTGTTGTGTTTAAATGTTTTGCCGCTTGCTTGAGCAGCTTATTATACAAACCTAGAAGTCAAATGCATGAATAATATGTTGCTTATATTTATTAAGTTTAAACTAATGTCTATGATTATGAAAGATTGTTACTGTTCTGTGATAAGAGTAATTTTTTTTTTTTTTTACATGGTTTGAAATATAGAATGATGAACAAATGTTGTGTTTGTGGACTAACCGCGGATCAGTAGCGGACTGCAAACGTGTCCTGAGTGAAAGCATAATGAGTCCGTGCTGCTTCTGCACCACATACGTAACGCACACGGACTGCATACGCACTGCAGACGGAGTATGTGTGAAACAGGCGTGAGTCTTGTCGAGGTTTTTTTTTGGGAAGCTTGGTAATTTCACAGTAGGCATACACACAGTTTCGAAGACTCGTTCTCGCCCCCTACAGTGCAATTTGTCTAGGTATACATCCGCGCTAAACTATCACGGTGAAAGTCATCATAGCTTGCGTAGTATAGACCCAGCTCCCAACCCAACTTTGAGAATAGATTAACGGCGATATTTTTTTTATCGCCCGATAAGAGTCTCACGTTAACGCCGATAACGGCACACCACTAATATATATATATATATATATATATATATATACATATATATATATATTCCCCTGCAGTAGGCCTAAACTAATGGACCCCCAGATCTGTAGACCCTCGGCTGAAAACCTTTGAAATAACAAAATTACTTTTTGTATCCTGGAGAATAATTTCATATGCAAGTAAAATATACAGCCACACACAAATGTTGATGAGACTTGTGCTCATAAGAATATATATATAACATTTTCCAACTTAAACAAAACACACATGAATAAAGACCATAATCAATAAATTAATAAATAAATAAATAAATAAGGGGGAAATGGAAAAGAAAAAAAGGGGGGTGGGGGTGGAGTCGGCAAAAAAATTTAAATAAGCAGACTTATCCTAGGCCACTAAAAAGGAAAAGAAAATATAAATATTCAAAAATTAAGTGGATAACCACACTAAATAGAGAGTGGTAGTACAATACAAGTTCAACCACTTATGCACTCATTTGGGGTACATGAATAGGAAAACTCTTCAACAGGATAACTGACAAATCAATCCATAGATTACTGATATAAGGCTTCCAGACATTATAAAACTGACCCGGCTGACCATTAACTAAACATGTTAAATATTACAGTGGGATTAGTTCCATTAAAATCTTGTGCCATCCAGAAATAGTCGGAGCCTTATCACTTATCCATCTCTTTAATATGTTTTTCCTGGCCTTAAATGTGAGAAGATTGTAAAGTATCTTTTGATTTGATAAAATCAAAGCTTTATCAGGCAAACCAAGGATCAACAAGCAAGTCTAGTATTCAAAACCACTTGTCCCTCAAATGTTACCTTATATAACAAACTCACTGACCTATTTCCAGGTGTTTGAAAAATTAGTTTTTCTATAGGAGTCACATAACGAGGTATCCTTCAAAATATAGTTTCTAATCTGTAAAAAATGAAAGAAGTCCTGTTTTAATAATTTATATTTCTGTCTCAGATCCTCAAAGGACATTAGGCCTTCTTCATCAAACACATCCATAAGCCGGTTAATACCTTGATTCACCCCCCTCGAAACGACAAACAGCCCTCCATGCCTTAAGTGCATTTACAGTTACAGGGTTATCACAGTTATCCAATAAGGATTTCATTTTTTTTTCAGAAACAACAGATCCACAAGGGGAAGGTTTGACAATGACTGTTCAAGATGCAACCAAGTAGAGGAGTTATCGAGAACAACCCAATCAGAAATGTATCTTAAATGAGAAGACCATTGATATAGCTTAATATTAGGTAAGTCCAGACCTCCATTCGAACCTGGTAACTGTAGTGCAGAAAACTTCAACCTTTGTTTGCGCTTGCTCCAAATAAAGGAGCTAAGCCAGCCATTCATGTCCTTTAAAACCTTTTTAGAGAACAGAATAGGGATCATGTGAATTGGGTACAGAGGCTTGCGAAGGACAGTCATTTTTATAAGAGACACTCTACCCAGCCACGAAAAAGGTAGAGTGTCCCATTGGTTTAAATCTTCTCTAATTTTACTAAGCAGCGGGGTAAAATTGTCTTTAAATAGATTTTTAAATACAGGGCTCACAAAAATACCCAAGTATATAAATCCTCCAGGGGACCACTTAAATGGAAATGGGGGCTAATATCTGGAATTGTTTTCATAGAACCAACAGGCATAGAGTGTGGCTTTTTTATTTTGATTTTGTGTTATTATATGGTATGGTTTTTATTAATAATGTTAAGAAGAGATGGTACTGAAGAATCAGGATTTGAAATGAAAATGAGCACATCATCTGCATAAAGGGCTAATTTATGTTTTTCATTAGTCTGTAGACCTTCAATTGAAGGCTCTGCTCTAATCGCTTCAGCTAGGGGTTCAATAGCGAGCGCAAAAAGCAAGGGTGACAATGGGCACCCCTGTCTAGTCCCTCTATGTAATGAAAAACTTGCTGTCCTAGAATCATTAGTAAGAACAAAAACTTTAGGTTCTTCATATATACATCTGATGAAAGTGTCACCAAAATAAATTTTTTACAAAACAAAAAATAAATATGACCACTCAATGCGGTCAAATCCTTTCTCTGCATCGAAAGAAAGCACTAACCCATCAATCTCACATTCCTTAAAGACTTGTATAACATTAAGATGTCTCATATTATTGCAAGATGAGCAGCCTCTTATAAAACAGTCTCCAAACAAGAGGCCAGGATTTTGGCTAACAACTTCCTATACACAGGAATCAAAAACCTTGAAGAATTATATACAAATTATTTACAACCCCACCAAATCCTGGCCAAATCACAGAGATGCCGATTCGCATGGGACTAATATTATCACAGGACCTCAGTGTTCAGCGAATTATGGTAGGTCATTTGCAGGGGAAATTTTACTTTACAAATAACAGACATGACTGATTCTCATGGGATTAAGATCACAGACAACCTCCGCAATTATTACAAATGACTGGAGATCACCAGGTAATACTAATCCTGTGCGATTATATATAGCTTAATACTCTCAAAGGTGATGTTAATTATTAAACCAAATAAAATCAAAACTTTTAAAAACATGCAACAATATAAGTTCTTTTATTGAGTGAAAGACAGTGGGTTGAATTGGTGACATTATCAACAGATTTACTATCCGGCATCTTCTTGTCATATCCGCGACCTGCTTCCCTTGGGGTTTTTAGACGTTAGAAAAGGTGAAAAAATACACTGCATTGTCCAGTTTTCTCTCAGAATGATGATCAGAGTTACTTTTGGAATTCTTGATGCAGGATTAATGACAAACAATGGTGACAGAAAATTTAAATACTGCCCTAAACTCAATAGCAGAGAGGCAGCGCGATCCTCTCAGTATGGTGGATAAACAAAGCAGTTTCTCACAACTCAACGTGGCGTGACGTCAGCTTCACATTCTCTATAGAAACAGAAACTTTTAGGGGTTTTGTTTTGATGATAAATTTAAAGGGATCATATGAGTATTTGGTGTAATGCAATGTGTTTATGCAGTTTAAGGTAAAAAAACACATTATTTTCCATATAACGTACATTATTGTTTCCCCTCTATCCCCTGCCTTTCTGAAATGCATCGATTTTTACAAAGCTCGTCATTCTGAAAAGCGAAGTGTGATCTGATTGGCCAGCTATAGAGTGTGTTGTGATTGGCCGAATGTCTCAAGCATGTGACGGAAATGTTATGCCCCTTAACATACTATGCCTTCTCCTAGGCCAGCAGCATGAGACTCTTGAACATCCCATCATCGGTTCTCTTTTAGCAGTTCAGTCAATGTACTGTTAGGAGTAACTGAATAACGTCTCGGTTACGTATGGTAACCCTCGTTCCCTGAAGGAGAGAACAGAGACGCCACGACGGTGACCGACGAAAATGGGATATCGCTTCGATAGACCAATCTACTTCGAGTGTAAACTAAACGAGCCAATGCACATTGGCACGCAATTATTGCATCCAGCTGCCGCTGATCACAGCGTGAGTATAATAAGGCAGCAGGTGCAATGCATACCAGGTTTTTGCTGAGGATCCGAGCCGGAGACCCAGCAGCTCAGCAGTGGTACAGCAACCATGGTGACGGGACGTGGCGTCTCCGTTCCCTCCTTCAGGGAACGAGGGTTACCATACGTAACCGAGACGTTCCCTTTCAGTCGGTCACTCTCGACGCCACGTCGGTGACCGACGAAAATGGGATCCCTACCAAAGCGCCATGGGTGCTGCCCTTCCAGTGCCCTGTGCGAGCTGTCTATGCCCCTATTTGGTGTAGGCCAGGGTTCGGAACAAGTAGTTCCACTCACCACTGTCAAAGCACTACCTCACTGGGTCAGATTGGATAACACTGGGAAAACGTACCCGTTCCACTTGGAACAGGGACGCTGCGGAGGCCCCATCCTTCCCGAAGGAGGTCTCGGGAGCAAATACACATATAGCATCCGTTTAGGTGTATATGGAGAAATTTGAGGTGATTCAAACCCTCTTGGAAAGGCAGAAGTCTGCCGGGGAAACACAAGCTCAAAGGCTATACAGTGGACTATATGCATACGAATACCGCTTAGGTCTCAATATGGAACCCAGCCTTCCATGGTTCTCACGGATTCATCATGAAGGCCTGGCGCCGGACGTTCCGCCAGGTCCAGCTGCCTAGGGTGATGGAGGATCTCAACAGGGTCTACAGTACGGACACTCTGGAGCAGTTTTAGCAAGCCGGCACTAACCGGGGCCTCTCGGTGCCACTACCCGTTTGAGGTGAGAACACAGGAGGATACCGCCTCTACACGAAGGCTATAGAACCCAGCAAACGTGTTAGGGGTCGCCCAGCCCACAGCTCTACAAATATTTGTCAGCGAGGCACCACGAGCCAGCGCCCAGGAGGATGCAACACTTCTAGTTGAGTGAACTCGCAACCTGAACGGGCAGGGCACACCCTGTGCCTGATAAGCCAGGGCTATGGCATCCACAATTCAGTGGGCCATCCTCTGCTTAGAGACGGCATTCCCCTTCTGCCGGCCTCCGTAACAGACAAAGAGCTGATCTGAGGTCTTGAAGCTTTGTGTCCGGTCTACATAACATCTCAATGCTTGGCCGGGACAGAGCAAAGCCAGGGCTGGGTCTGCCTCCTCCAGGGGCAGCGCTTGCAGGTTCACCACTTGGTCTTTGAAGGGTGTAGTGGGAACTTTGGGCACGTAGCCGGGCCGGGGCCTCAGGATTACCTGGGAGTCAGCCGGCCCAAACTCTAGGCACGAATCGTCGACCAAAAATGCGTGCAGGTCCCCTATCCTCTTGATGGAGGCCAGTGCAAGCAGGAGCAGAGTTTTCAATGAAAGAAACTTTGGCTCGACTGAATGCAAAGGCTCCAATGGGCCCCGCTGTAGTGATTTCAGCACCAGAGTCAGGTCCCAAGAGGGTATGGAGGGTGGCCGGGAAGGATTTAACCTCCTGGCCCCTCTAAGGAACCTGATGACGAGGTCATGCTTACCTAAAGACTTCCCATTCACCGGGGTCATGGTACGCAGCAATAGCGGCAACCTGGACTTTGAGGGTGGAGGGAGACAGCCTTCGCTCCAGCCCTTGCTGCGGAAAGGAAAGCACGACCGCAATCGGGCATCTTCGGGGGTCTTCTCGGCGAGAACAACACCACTCGACAAACAGGTTCCACTTCAAGGCGTAAGCGTGTCTCGTAGACGATGCTCTTGCCGAAGTGATGGTGTTCACTACCTCCTGGGGTAGATCACCTAGAACCTCCATGGCATGGAGTTTCCAAAGGTCTGGACGTGGGTGCCAAAGTAGATCCTTCCTCAGAGGAATCAGTCAAGGAGGGACTGTCGTGAGGAGCACTAGTTCGGTGAACCAGGTCTGAGTGAGCCAATACGGCGCCACTAGCAAGACTCGCTCCTCGTCCTTCCGGACTTTGTACAGTGTTTGTGTGAGAAGGCTCACTGGGGGAAACGCATATTTGCGTAGGCCCCACGGCCAGCTGTGTCCCAATGCATCCGTGCGAGAGTTGGTGGGTGTCTGCATACACCTCTGCATGCAGACACCCAACTGTACAAATTCATTTAAAGATTTAAAAGCCAGTCCTGAACCTGGTGAACCATGTTTTGTAGAGTTCAGCTCCAACACACTTGCTTGGACATTGCTACTGATCCTGAAGACCTTGCTTAGCTTAGGTGTGTTTATTCAGGGTAGCTGAACTTTGCAGGACACTGGCCCTCCAGGAGCAGGACTGAGAGCCCAGACATTAGCTCTTAACATTCAGTGCATGTGATTTATCAACACCTAGTACATCTTAAAATATACAGCTCATGAAAAATAAAAGTTCCAGATGGACAAACATTAAATGCATATACCAGTGTGAATAAACAATATCTTAAACAAAATTTGGAGGTAGGTTGAAAAAGCCAGAATGGGAAGTTTTAAGTAGTTGTACAGCTTGAAGTTTGAAGTTTATTCTTGTACACAGATATGGCATATTCATGGCAGTACACATGAAATGCATGCATTTATTTGTCATTTAAACTGATGTAACCAGAAAAAGAGTAGACTGGATTTTTTAAACCTGTCGCCCCCTCTAGTGGACATCAAGTATTAAGGCCTTCATTGCTCAGATAACGAAAGTCAATAGGATTTTTGGGAAGTTAATCTGACCAGTTATACAGCAACGCAAGTCAGAAGAGTCTGAAGATCTGAGCTGAATTTGGTGAAACATTAAAGTTCTAGTCAGTGTCAATTACTCTCATAATAAATAATAATAATGTTTAAATATGTGTTGGCTTTCTCAAGCCCAACAAAGAAGACTAAGAAGAGAAACATCAACCAATTTAGTAGTTTTTGCAATAAAACTATTAAAATTATAAGGCATGAAAAATAAGGATTTTATTTGCCCTAAACCCTGTTAATATTTGTCAGTAAGGTGCGTTCACTGATTTTACCTTCTCTATTTTTTTATCTCATTCTTTTCATTTGAACTGAGTTGGCTACACATGCTTACATTCGTAAAATTAAACATTATTTCTTATTTATTTAATAAATTTAACTTTATTAATTTTCACAATTATTTATTAATGTCACACACACCTACCTAGTGCCTTTTGAATTAAAAGACGAGAGTGGTAAATGTTACAGACATATTATCATGGAACTGTCCAGTCTATTATTGATTTTTATTTCCACTTCACTTTTATCCAAGGAGACAGAACTATTTGCACTGTATTTATCAGTGGGACAATATTCATACAATACTATAATCCAGAAATAATTTAAAGGGGTCACTTGCAAGTCGCAGCAGCAAGAATTCTGTGCCCAGCAACATCTGATTCAAATATTAGGCTAATTAACAGTGAGTGGTGGTTTCAGACATTATAGTACTGACTCTTATTCTGCCTGAAATAATGAAAAGGCCGTGCTGAAGGCGGAGCGATTCGACCAATCAGATGAAAGCAGCGTTTCAGCGCCGCCCACAAGTGCGATCAAATATTGAAGCCATAAACCGATTTGTAAACCTCAAACAAAAAAATGAGAAATCGAGCCAAAATCTTGTTTTCCGCTTGTTAAACTAAACGGAAAAATGAATAAACGAGCCATTTGTCCATTTCTCGTTATTGCATTCCAAATAGGAAATGAAATGATCAAAACGTACACAGGCCTACCTGACTCCCTTACTAACCAAAAACATGGACCATAAAAGAAACGGCAGAGAGAGAGAGAATTTGAATTTTGAAAAAAAAGACTTTATTACAGTTTTTCACATAAAACACTTTTAAAATAAATCAACATTTACCACTTTACATTTACCTTTTATACCACAAAGAAAACAAAAACAAAACAAATCCCTTTTTTACATTAGTAAAAGAGAGAGAAAAAAAAAATTTCATCAACAACAGAGCACAAAGCTTCATTCTTACACCATTTCATTTCAAATGTGAAAACGTCATCCATGGATGTATAAAAATGGAAATCAATGAGTATTCTGGATTTTACTGTGGCTAAAAACAGATAATTAATAAACTGATCTACACCCAGTTCTATCTTGTTTTTTCTACTCATATAGATTGCTAATTTTGCTTGACCTATAATAAAATTTAAACACTGACAAATAAACCTCTTTCTAAAACCAACAATAAATACGTCTATAGAAAAAGATTAATTAAAACTATCAAATAAATTATGTAATAAACTAAACAACCTTTTTAGTCTAAAACAATATAAAAAAAACTGAAAAACTGTTTCTCTCTTTAAACAAAAAGGGCATTCTGCAGTAACATCAGAATTTAAAACTGAAATAAAAGCATTAGCTGCTATTGCACCATATAAAAGTCTCCACTGTGTGTTCCCAATTATTTTACTTAAAGGTGGCTTATACAATGATCTCCATTCTGGTTTATCATCATCACACATTTTTAAAACATCATGCCATGGTGTATCAAGACATAGGGATGTAAGACAGGGATTTTCCAGAGCTTAGAAACATTCCTGAAACATCATCTAAAACAGGTAAAAGAAAAAAATCAGATAAAACATCTCCTTCATGAGGCATATTTTTGCTTTCACAGTAGTCAAATAAAAGTTTCAATTCATCAGAATTGAGTCTTTCTTTCCATTTTTCTAATAAATGAAAAACAAATCGTCTTGACTTAATCTTCAGACACGAAGCAACACTTTCCATATTCTCAAAAACTGGTCCAGTCAAATTAACTAGACTACCCATTGTACATATTTTGGAAGCCATGAGTGTTTAGTGAGTCCAGGAACTGTACAGTCATTGTGTGTTATATCAAGCGTGCCCCATATATTAGTGGTTCTTCAAGGAGCCAGTGAAGAGATTTAAAATGTCAGTTTTGACAAGTCCATAAAAAAAAAAAAAAGATTTCTCTCCAATTTCAAATTTCCAAGATTTTGAGGATTTTACATGCAACTACTTTCCAGCTTAAAGTTATTGAACCATTAAGAAGTCTTTGCAAAAACTGTAAACGAAAAGCTGCTGTTCTGCTTTGAAGATGTACCAATCCTTGTTCTCCTTCTTCTTTGGGTAAAAACAATATGCTCTGAGGAACCCAATGTAACTTGTCCCAGAAAAAATCAACTAAAATTGATTGAATCTCTGCTAACAAATGCAAAGGAAGATCTATGCAGGTTAATTTATGCCATAAAGAGGAAGCTATTAAATTATTTATAACTAAGGTTCGACCTCTATATGACATATTTGGGATTAACCACTTCCATTTCTCAAGTCGACCTTTAACTTTTTCAATAGTTCCTTCCCAATTCTTTTGCATAGTTGCTTCATCTCCTAGAAAAACTCCCAAATATTTAAAGCCTCCTTTTTTCCATACTAAACCAGGAGGAAGGGGAAAACACCCTCTTTTCCAACCTCCTATTAGTAGTGCTTCACTTTTTTTTCCAATTAATTTAATAGTGTTCAGTACTTGAATGCAATTACCATGTAACAAAGACAATCATAAAATGTAACCTAACTTTTCTTTCAGGACAAAGGCAGCTGTTTGTCTTAAAACAAAGACTAGCAACTACTTTGAACTCTTTTGATAGTACCAACTTTTTGGAGTTTGTTACTGACCTTGTTAATTGTTTAAAGATTAATTTCAACTTAATTAATGACCACATGACTAAGCATTTATGACTACACAGAATTACATAAACATAAATGAATATATAAAACGTACTGTTTCCTGCAGAACACTTTAGCATTATTCATGATGTGGCTCAGGCAGCGATGAAGAATTGGCTGTTTGATTACATCTTTCAACTGTCCTGTGACAATGTCATAGTACATACTGATCAAGACATCCAAAGGAAGTTTACAAAAACTGTAGGCAACAACTTGCATCAGAACAAGCGACCCATCGCACATAATTATCACAGGCCTCCTCACAGATTTCCTCCCAAACAACTTGTAGTAATCTGTTTGAAATGACTCCATAAATAATAACACTGATGCAGTAGTGTGTTGGCAGGTGACATATGTTGCAACAGGTATAGGGGAGGCTCCTTTGGTAGGATTCCTCACCACCAGCTCATACACATAAAAAGGAGCAGGTTTTCCTTGTGGTTTTTTAACAATGCTTCCTGTGGTGTCGAGATACACTATGTCATCCCTGCATCATTGATGGAAAAGTCTTATTGTGTTTTTGGACAACAACATTACTCCTCTTGGGTGCAAGAGCACCTTTTGAAGAACTTCATTTTTGTCATCTGTTTTGTCCTCCACCATTTTTTCCAAACTTAATATTTCATTTTCATGCCTTCTGCATTTCTTCCGTGTGTCGAAGGCAATGTTTTTGAGGACATCTGCTGTAGGTGCCTGGTCTCTACATCCTGACTCAAAAACCTTAGGTGGTATTTTGTCCAGACATTGCAAATGTAAGGCTCTTGAAAGCACTGATTCCAGTTGTTTTGCAAATATTTCTCTGTTATCGGTCTGTACGGGTCATCTTCTCAATTCGTCCATACTGTGACACACCACCTCTCCCTGAAGTGTCACCCAAGCCTTAAGGGTACTTTCATCCTTTACAGTGACCTCCACACAAACGGGACAATTCGAAAATGTGCAGTAACCTAGGCACTAAAATACTGGTCCCTTTTTTTTTGGACATTTATTTTTTTACTGTGTGCCTTTTAAAAGCAATGCTGCAGTATGGATGGACAGATTGTATTCCTTTTGAGATTACATTTGTCCAATGCAGGTCTTTAAACTGGTGTCCGACCTGCCATTTTCTCAGGTCTCTCCACTCCTTTAGTGTCAATAAAAAAACATGGTACTGTCAGCAGCTTATGCCAAAAAAAGAGATCAGCTGGACCATTATTTTCATAAGACATTTCTATTGCTTGACTACAATCCTGTCTTTCAGTAAGCTAAATTAAGAAAAAAGTGTTTAAATACATTAATATGTTAACTTTAGTGCAGTGTAAAAAAACTTGTCTTTTTTTTGTTTGTTTTTTGGCAAATTCTACATTATGCAGAAATTTCAAAATGATTCTGAACATCTTCACGTCATTTAAAATATAAGAAAATAATAATAATTACAAAAAAATGGCCACAGAATGCCATTGTATACAATGACTACAAAATGCTACACAGACAAAGGCTTCACCTTAACTGAAGAAGACTCGGCCTCCACAGCATCCTTGGCCTCATACTCAATGTTGCTGTCAACTGTAGCATCAGGACTGACCTGTACAGAGGAAAAATTTGTAAACTACAATGTTAGGCCACTACAGTGTGCAAAGGGTGTTTAATTTACATTATGCAATATCTGATTCGGTGCATGCCTCTTTTAGAAGCATTGGAGGAACTTAATATAACAACTACAAACTAAGGAAATGCTAAAATCTAAAAACCTGCAGCCTTGTGGAAGTTCATGCTGTACAGATAATGATTTTAATGATATCTCCATATGTCTACCTATAATCAAACCAACAATTAAATATTAAAATATTTCAAGCATGCATTTTTTTTTTCCATATGTAAATCTGACATGTTTTTGGTAATTCCCATTTTTAACCATTCAATTTTTTAAAGCGTACCACCTTTTCACATGAAGATTCAGACTGTTCCTCAGCACTGTCATCCTTTAAAGCTGTAGTCAGATTCTCCCAGGAACTCTGAAAGTAGATATTATCAGCAACATAAAGTAACCCCTCATAATAAAAAATGGCATTTCAATAGAATTTATTTTTATTTTGTCTTTTGTGGGTTTTTTTTACATAGCAGAAAATACCTTCCAAAGATGTGCAGTGGCTTTAGAAATTTTTAGTCGATTCACTAATGTGTTGGGAACTTCCAAGTCTTTGCAGACATCTCTCCATAACTCAGCTTCATTATAAACACTGTAGTCCTTAATTATGGCCCCAGGTTTAGCAAATTTGCCAATGCTTTGCAATATTTGATCCAGGCTTTTCGAAATTCTTCTTGACTTTAAAAACAAATTTAAAAGTCATGCAAAGGTTTTAGGCAACCCACAAATATATTATATTTGTATTATTGTTAATCAGTTAAAAACGTGTCAATTTAATGTAATACTTTAAAAGGCCTTTCCAAAGGTGGTGAATGTGCAGGTTCTAAAATAAATGGACATACACATATATTTTAAAAAGCAACAAAATGTATGCAATCCATGGTGCATGCCTATCTGTCATGGCTCAATTATACATTTGCATTTATGAATTAACCCCACAGTCCTCTGTGCAGATTTGGTCCACTAATCCTCCTTGTCAAATATAACTTGGAGCAAAAATTACTCATTTATTCTTTTTTTGTCCAAAAACATCATTCAATTTTGTTACTATAGTTACTGGAGCAAAGTTATTGGAAAAACTGAACCAAAAATGTGTATTGAAGGCAATTTGTTCCTTTATGCATGAAGGTATATAATTATACATTAACAAGTTATATTTCGTAAAGAAAAAAAAAATGTTTTGTACTTATTTAGCTATATTATATATAATTTTACCCAATCTTTTTGTTTCTCAGTGAGTGTCACGGAAATAGTGTAAAATAATTACATTACATTTTTTTTTACAATCAATTTTGCATTGATACCACAACCATACTGTAATTTTTGTAACCTGTACAAAAATAATTTACAACTTTTTTTTTTTAATAACTTGGATACAAACACATAAACCTAATATCATTTGTTCATTGAAGTGAAATCAGCAGTTAAAATTCATACAACTTAACTTCAAAATGTTGAGTTGAGTGTCTATTCATTTTATTACAATAATCTACTGCATTTTGAACAGAGCCGGACATTAACGGAGTACATTTACTTGAGTAAAGTACAGATCCCTCAAAATTGTACATAAGTACTGTACTCGAGTATCATTTTTGGGGAGAACTCATGACTTTACTCAAGTACATTTGAGAGGCAAATATTGTACTCTTTACTCTGCTACATTTCTATCCATAACCGTAAGTACCCGTTACTTCTTCGGCCCCGTCCACACGGAAACGGAGCTTACCCCAATCCGATCTTTTTTTCCCTCATCTCAAGAAATATCCGCGTCCACACGAAACCGCAAAACCATGTAGTATACATGCCAGACCAGCATGTGGCACTGTAATTCTGCCACAGAGATACGCTAAAAACAGAGAAGAAGACTTGAACTATGCTCATAAACCTTGCGCGTGGTACACAAACGAACATGGAACAATTAATTTATTAATCTGTGTTAATGTTAGTTAATGAAAAGACAATCGTTCAGTGTTTGTTCATGTTTTTGTTGCTATTACGTGACGTTGCGGTGTCTGATTAGGGCGAGACGTGGGCTGATGACTTCTTCATTACAGAAAATATACGGATTCGCTGTCCAAACGAAAACGCAAAGGCGGCATTTTCAAATGTATTTAGTCTGGGACCTGGTTTCAAAAAACATCGGTTTCACTCTTCCAAAACGCCGGATTCTGTGTGGACGAAACGCCTATCCGATAAAAAATTTGTGTGAAGGAAAAAAAGAAGAATCTCAGAAATTTGTTGTTTCCCTCTCAAACGTGATTGGATTGTGCAGGCGCCACTGATTGGGACACAGCCTATCAGCAATCACATTCAGCTATCCGCCAAATACTTCATGACATTTGATTGAATTGAAGTACACACAGAGTTGTCACACATAGATTGTGTGTGTAAGAATGGTGTTATTCAGCTGAAAGTATTTTCTCCTGCCTTTGCCTGTATGTCTGTGAGAGGAAGGGGCTTAAAGGGTTAGTTCACCCAAAAATGAAAATTATGTCATTAATGACTCACCCTTATGTCGTTCCAAACCCGTAAGACCTCAGTTCATCTTCGGAACACAGTTTAAGATATTTTAGATTTAGTCCGAGAGCTTTCTGACCGTCCATTGAAAATCTATGTACGGTACTCCTGTGTTCCTGTGGCTCAGTGGTAGAGCATTGCGTTAGCAGCGCAAAAGGTTGTGGGTTCGATTCCCAGAGAACACACATACTGGTAAAAAATGTATAGCCTGAATGCAGTGTAAGTAGCTTTGGATAAAAGCGTCTGCTAAATGCATAAATGTAAATGTAAAATGTCATACTGTCCATCCCCAGAAAGGTAATAAAAACATCTTCAAAGTGGTCCATGTGACATCAGAGGGTCCGTTAGAATTTTTTGAAGCATCGAAAATACATTTTGGTCCAAAAATAGCAAGAACTACAACTTCATTCAGCATTGTCTTCTCTTACGGTTCTGTTGTGAGCGCGTTCACAACACTGCAGTTTAGTGATATCCGGTTCGCGAATGAATCACTCGATGTAACCGGATCTTCTTGAACCAGTTCACCAAATCGAACTGAATCGTTTGAAAAGGTTCGCGTCTCCAATAAGTCTTAATCCACAAATGACTTAAGCTGTTAACTTTTTTAATGTGGCTGACAATCCCTCTGAGTCAAAATAAACCAGTATCCCAGAGTAATTAATTTACTCAAACACTGACTGAACTGCTGTGAAGAGAGAACTGAAGATGAACACCGAGCCGAGCCAGATAACGAATGAAAGATTGACTCGTTCTCGAGTCAAGAACCGGTTCAAGAACCGCCTTAATGTTAAATACATGAAGTACTTTACCTCATGTATTTAACATGAAGGTGTTTCCATGTACTTCAAGTACATGAAATTTCTTGTTATATGTTCTACATGCACTACATTGTTTCCTTTTATGTAATATAAAATTTGTTATAATAAAGATAAAGAAACATGAATAAGTCTCATTCTTATCACAATAATTCTTGTTAATAATTATGTATTATTTATTTACTTATGTGTTTTTAACTTGCCTCTGACCCGCCCCCGCGCTCACAACAGACCCGGAAGAGAAGACAACGCTGAATAAAGTTTTGTAGTTTTTGCTATTTTTGGACCAAAATGTATTTTTGATGCTTCAAAAAGGACCATCTGATGTCACATGGACTACTTTGATGATGTTTTTATTACCTTTCAGGACATGGACAGTATACCATACATACATTTTCAACGGAGGGACAGAAAGCTCTCGGACTAAATCTAAAATATCTTAAACTGTGTTCCGAAGATGAACTGAGGTCTTACGGGTTTGGAAGGAAATTTCTGCATTAGAAATAGGCTAGCTATGTTAGCTCTTACCTCCTTCGAGCACAACTGAGTTGTACAAATCATCACACGATAATATTATGACAAGATAAGGTAAACTAACATGGTATTTTTTTATCAAATATATATTTATAGGTAATAGTAGACTAAATGTTACATTTACATTTACATTTAACAGACGCTTTTATCCAAAGCTATTAGTCAAAAAAATAATAATTATATTGATTAAACAGCAGATAACCTTCGTAAAAGTTTATGACGCAGTATCTTGCTTCATGATACCCTATGCATGGCTAATTAAATGATTGATTACCTGTGCCTTGGATTACTCATCTTTTAGTGTAGAATATGTATACTTTTCACTAACTTCATACAAATAACTGACATAATTCACAAGCGTTCCGGCAACGCAACTAAAAGAAACGTCTTTTACATAAAACAATAAGTACTTTTCGCTAACAGGGCTATTGATCGATGCTCTAAGGGGTCGCACCCTCCCAAAAATAAAAAAATAAAAAAATTAACAGCATTTGAAAACCTATCGCTATCCTGGAAAGGTGACTATCTGTCAGATTGGATCGTTCCACCTCCACCTTTGTACTGTAAATTAGAGTCTGTAGGTTTCAAACAAGTGTTAGCAATGTTACGAAAGTCATGCAAAAGTAATTATGAAATAATAATAAAAAAAAATAAAAAAATGAAATACCCCCTAGTCTCAAATATATACATTATGTCTATATTTTTTAAATACTGTAAGATTATTATAGCCTGTTTTAGTGTGCTAATATTATTATTATTTGAGTGTCAATAGTAGAAAATGGTCATGTTCATGTTTAGATGGTGATTGTCCTCATGTATCTGCATAACTCCTTGGTGTCATTCTTCCGCAGCCTCAGCTGCAGCTTACTCCTATAATGTAATGGTAATAATACTATATTTTTTTATACGCACCTTTCAAAACTCAATGACACCTTATGGACACAGTATTGACTAATTATCAGAATATTGCAACACATCCCATTTCTGATTAAGAATTTTAAATTACAAGAAAGTGAAGTGATATGTGTTATGTAATGTGTTATGGCATTTCACAGTAGATATACAGGCAAATATGTCATTTTTAAGCAATAAAAAAACAAAAGAAAATAGCAACAAATCCAGCAATAAACTAATACATGTACATTATTTTATTATGTGAGTGGATCAGTGTGCAGAAGAGATTCATTAAATGTCCACAGGTGCTGAAGCTACAGTTGACACTGTTGTGCAGTCTGATCAGATGTACATGGGTCCAACAGCATGCCGAAAGTGGTATTGTTCTTTAAGATGCACATAGTTGTTCTCTGCAATAAGAAAAGCAAAGATTTTATAAAGTTTTATCATTTTTTTACTTTTAAAGTTAATCTCAATACTATACAATGTAACAGCTCAGTCAAGGAAGAGGAGAAACAACGAATTAAGATTAAAGTAAACATAAACACAGCAAAGCAAAACAATAAACAAAACAGCAACAAAAAAGGAACAAAAATAACTTTGCAGGCACAATCCAGAAAACAACAGCTGCCAGTTTAAGACCAAACTGAAATGTCTATAAAAATCATAGAACTAAGAAACTACAGTAATGGTGAGTAACTACTAAGCAAATAACAACTTCTCGAAAGGATTATGAACATGATCAGTTTGTATGGTTACAAAAACGTTAATGGGGCATGAATAAGGGGCTTGATGTAAAAGGGATAGAATGTACTTGAATGCTTGAAGTGACTTTAATGCTAAAATAAGCAAATCTATAGAGTAAAGACTTTTATGAGTGTTTGAAAATGGGAAATGGTGCCAGTGCTAGAATGCACTTTGTTTTTTGGAGTGAATTTGCCATTAATTTTCTCCAAAACTTTACAGTAAAAAATGTGAAACTTAACACAGTAATAGTCAGGGTGTCATGATCCCATCACTGAACTTCCGTTCATTCACCACCAGAGGTCATCATCCACAAGACAGACTCTCACACTACACAGTACACCCTGGACTACATTTCCCATGCTCCATTGCACCAATCACATTCACCTGATAATAATCACACCATGCACCTGAGACTAATCACACACACACACACACACACACACACACTCAGCACAATCATCAGACATGCTTTATAAGCATTGAACTTTTACTCACACGCTGCCAAGTATTGTTCTGCACATATCCCTCCCCTAGCGATAGCAAGCCATTCCGTGTTTGTTTTCTTAGTCTTGTTTAAGTTCTTTGTTTTCAAAGTCTTGTCTCTTTTTCTAGTTTTCATAGTCTTGTTTAAGTTTATAGTTTTTCATAGTCTTGTTTAAGTTTATAGTTTTCATAATCTTGTTTAAGTTTTTAGTTTTCATAGTCTTGTTTAAGTTTATAGTTTTCATAGTCTTGTTTCAGTTTATAGTTTTCATAGTTTAGTATTTTTCTTGCTTTGTCCTGTTACACATGTTTTGACCCTTATCTCTGGATTCTAGATTACCCCTCTTGCTTAGCCCTCTGGATATTGTTTGCTGATCGGAGACCTTTGCTTGACCTTGGATTATTCTTGAGTCTTGCCCATACCATACCTGTTTTCTCCTCTTTTGACCCTGTCTACAGGTGCTGGTCATATAATTAGAATATCATCAAAAAGTTGATTTATTTAATTAATTCCATTCAAAAAGTGAAACTTGTATAGTATATTCATTCATTATACACAGACTGATATATTTCAAATGTTTATTTCTTTTAATTTTGATGATTATAACTGACAACTAAGGAAAATCCCAAATTCAGTATCTCAGAAAATTAGAATATAACTTAAGACCAATACAAAGAAAGCATTTTTAGAAATCTTGGCCAACTAAAAAGTATAAAAATGAAAAGTATGAGCATGTACAGCACTCAATACTTAGTTGGGGCTCCTTTTGCCTGAATTACTGCAGCAATGCGGCGTGGCATGGAGTCGATCAGTATGTGGCACTGCTCAGGTGTTATGAGAGCCCAGATTGCTCTGATAGTGGCCTTCAGCTCTTCTGCATTGTTGGGTCTGGCATATCCCATCTTCCTCTTCCTAATACCCCATAGATTTTCTATGGGGTTAAGGTCAGGCGATAAGAACGGGGATACCATGGTCCTTAAACCAGGTACTGGAAGCTTTGGCACTGTGTGCAGGTGTCAAGTCCTGTTGGAAAATGAAATCTGCATCTCCATAAAGTTGGTCAGCAGCAGGAAGCATGAAGTGCTCTAAAACTTCCTGGTATATGGCTGTGTTGACCTTGGACCTCAGAGAAAACACAGTGGACCAACACCAGCGGATGACATGGCACCCCAAACCATCACTGACTGTGGAAACTTTACACTGGACCTCAAGAAATGTGGATTGTGTGCCTCTCCTCTCTTCCTCCAGACTCTGGGACCCTAATTTCCAAAGGAAATGCGAAATTTACTTTCATCAGAGCACATAACTTTGGACTACTCAGCAGCAGTCCAGTCCTTTTTGAAGCGAGACGCTTCTGACGCTGTCTGTTGTTCAAGAGTGGTTTGACACAAGGAATGCGACAGCTGAAACCCATGTCTTGCATACGTCTTTGTGTAGTGGTTCTTGAAGCACTGACTCCAGCTGCAGTCCACTCTTTGTGAATCTCCCCCACATTTTGAATGGGTTTTGTTTCACAATCCTCTCCAGGGTGCGGTTATCCCTATTGTTTGTACACTTTTTTCTATCACATCTTTTCCTTCCCTTCGCCTCTCTATTAATGTACTTGGACACAGAGCTCTGTGAACAGCCAGCCTCATCTTTTTGCAATGACCTTTTGTGTCTTGCCCTCCTTGTGCAAGGTGTCAATGGTCGTCTTTTGGACAACTGTCAATTCAGCAGTCTTCCCCATGATTGTGTAGCCTACAGAACTAGACTGAGAGACAATTTAAAGGCTTTGCAGGTGTTTTGAGTTAATTAACTGATTAGAGTGTGGCACCAGGTGTCTTCAATATTGAACCTTTTTACAATATTCTAATTTTCTGATATACTGAATTTCGGATTTTCCTTAGTTGTCAGTTATAAACATCAAAATTAAAAGAAATAAACATTTGAAATATATCAGTCTGTGTGTAATGAATAAATATAATATACAAGTTTCACTTTTTGAATGGAATTAGTGAAATAAATCAACTTTTTGATGATATTGTAATTATATGACCAGCACCTATATGTTTAGACCATGTCAAGGAATAAAAGCTTGCATATGGATCCTCACGTCTCTGTCACTCCATTACACAGGGTGATTGTGAACAAGAATCAACTGACAGAATGAGCAAACCTATAAAAGAAATAATTTTATGAGTGTTTGAAAATGGGACATGGTGTAAAAGTGCTTTTGCGCTTAGATACTTGTAGTGAATTTGCCGTTAATTTTCTCCAAAACTATACAGTATAAATATTTGTGACTTTATACAGCAGTAGTCAGGGTGACTGTGAATAGGAATCAACTGAAAGAACGAGCAAACCTATTAAGCAAAGAATTTTATCAGTTTTTGAAAATGGGATATGGTGTAAAAGTGCTTATGCACTTAAATGCTTGGGGTGAATTTGCCATTAGTTTTCTCCAAAACTACACAGTAAAAATATTTGATACCTAATACAGTAATCATCAGGATTATTAAGAACATGAATCAACTGAAAGAACAAGCAAACCTATAAAGAAAAGATTTTTATGAGT
Source organism: Cyprinus carpio (assembly GCF_018340385.1). Lineage (NCBI taxonomy): Eukaryota > Metazoa > Chordata > Actinopteri > Cypriniformes > Cyprinidae > Cyprinus > Cyprinus carpio. The sequence goes on from NC_056611.1 coordinate 1,490,487, forward strand.
GTTTGAAAATATGACATGGTGTAAAGGTGCTTATACACTTGGATGCTTGGGGTGAATTTGCCATTAATTTTCTCCAAAACTATACAGTATAAATATTTGAAAATTAATACAGTAATGGTCAGAGTGACTGTGAATAGGAATCAACTGAAAGAACGAGCAAACCTATAAAGCAAATATTTTAATGAGTGTTTGAAAATGGGGAATGGTGCAACTGCTAGAATACACTTTGATTTTGGCATGATTTTGCCATACATTTTTTTCCAAAACTATACAGTAAAAATATTTGCAAATTAACACAGTAACAGTCAGAGTGACTGTGAATAGGATTCAACTGAAAGAATGAGCCAACCTAAAAAAGCAAAGATTTTTATGAGTGCTTGAAAATGGGACATGATGTAGAAGTGCTTATGCACTTAGATGCTTGGGGTTGAATTTGGCTTTAGTTTTCTCCAAAACTATATAGTAGAAATATTTAAAAATGAATACCATAATGGTCATAGTGACTGTGAATAGGAATCAACTGAAACAATGAGCAAACCTATAAAGTAAAGACTTTTATTAGTGTTTGAAAATGGGATATGGTGTAAAAGTGCGTATGCACTTAGATGCTTGGGGTGAATTTGGCTTTAGTTTTCTCCAAAACAATACAGTAAATATATTTGATACTTAATACAGTAATCATGAGGATCACTAAGAATAGGAATCAACTGAAAGAATGAGCAAACCTATAAAGGAAATAATTTTATTAGTGTTTGAAAATGGGACCTGGTGTAAAAGTGCTTATACAGTTGGATGCTTGGGTTGAATTTGCCATTAATTTTCTCAAAAACTATACAGTAGATATATTTGAAACTTAATACAGTAATGGTCAGAGTGACTGTGAACAGGAATCAGCTGAAAGAACTAGCAAACCTATAAAACAAAGAATTTTATGAATGTTTGAAAATGGGACATGGTGTAAAAGTGCTTATGCACTTAGATGCTTAGGGTTGAATTTGGCTTTAGTTTTCTCCAAAACTATACAGTAGAAATATTTGAAAAGTAATACAGTAATGGTCAGAGTGACTGTGAATAGGAATCAATTGAAAGAACGAGAAAACCTATCAAGCAAAGAATTTTATGAGTGTTTGAATGGCAAAATGGTCCAACTGCTAGAATGCACTGTTTTTGGAGTGAATTTGCCATTAATTTTCTCCAAAACTACACAGTAAAAATATTTGAAACTTAATACAGTAATGGTCAGAGTGACTGTGAACAGGAATCAACTAGAAATAACTAGCAAACCTATAAAGCAAAAAATTTAATGAATGTTTGAAAATGGGACATGGTGTAAAGGTGCTTATGCACTTAGATGCATGTGGTTGAATTTGGCTTTAGTATTCTCCAAATACAGTAAAAATATTTGAAACTTAAGCAAAGCAAAGATTTTTATGAGTGTTTGAAAATGGGAAATTGGTGCAACTGCTAGAATGCACTTTTTTTGGAGTGATTTTGCCAGTAATATTCTCCAAAACTATACAGAAAAATGACTTGAAAATTAATTCAGTAATATTCAGGGTCACTGTTAAAAGTAATCAACTGGAAAAATTGAGCAAACCTTTTAAGGAATCCTTTTTACGAGTGCATGCTTTTTATGAGAAAAGAGTGAGAATGCACATAGAGTTTTGGAGTGATTTGCCTTTAAATTGTACAGAAATTGTATAATAGATTTAACTTGAAAATGAATACAGTAAGAGTCAGGGTCACTATTAGTTGAAAGGTATACACACACACGCAATACATAATTTATCAATGTTAATATATATTGTGATGCGTGTCCCGATGCCTCATCAGCGTCGCCCTGGAAACGCACGAGGAGCACCTGGAAACCTCATCACCGGCTGATCGGTCATGGCTGCTGACAAACAAGCGGCTACATAAGCCACCGCCACTGACACACAAGTGAGTGATCACTCCAGAAGACTGGATGCTAACGCTGTTCTTCGTGGTCCCCTACAGAGAGCTCGTGACCGATCAGCACCCCACGCACGGACACGCCGCACCTGGAACACCACCACGATCAGCGCACCGCACTTCCCACTTCCGACCACTAAAGTTTACTTGGTTATAATAAATCCACCCTCCGGGGCCTTATTTTGCACTCCTCGCTGTCGTGTGATTCTTCACCCCGTTACTATATATATATATATATATATATATATATATATATATATATATATATATATATATATATATATATATATACATTGATAAATGATGTATATTAATAAATGTACAATACAAATTATAATGTACAAAAAACAATGTATTCACAAACATTAATTCAATGTTCAAGTCATTTAAAAAAAAAAAACTGAAATTGTATTATTTATATCATGACATAAAATAGCAGTAAATAAATATTCTGATGTCCCTTTAAGTTCTTTTTAGGGTTAAATGATGTTTTATGCAGATTTTTTTAGGCTTTTTTTTTTTTTTTTGAGTTCTTTTTAGGGGGAGTCGCCCGTGAACTATTGAAAATATCAGCAAAAGTATAAAGGAAATGCCGTTATGACAGCTTCTTTACATCCATTTTGTAAGTGCACGATTAGAAGCACAAACCAAAAAAAAACAAAAAAAAAGTGTGGCTGGCTTGACCGTGGTGTCTAAAACTTAAGTCTCTTAATTCACTTCTTTTGATTTTTGGAGAGAATAAATGACATTGATATATTATATATATATATATATATATATATATATATATATATATATATATATATATATATATATATTATATTTATACAAACTAGAAGTGACGTCACATACAGCCAAGTATGGTGACCCATACTCAGAATTCGTGCTCTGCATTTATCCCATCCAAAGTGCACAAACACAGCAGTGAACACACACACACCGTGAACACACACCCGGAGCAGTGGGCAGCCATTTATGCTGCAGCGCCCTGGGGAGCAGTTGGGGATTCTGTGCCTTGCTCAAGGGCACCTCAGTCATGCTATTGCCAGCCCGAGACTTGAACCCACAACCTTAGGATTAGGAGTTAAACTCTCTAACCACTAGGCCACGACTTACCCAATATTAAGCTATATTAAGTTATATAAATTTAGACATTTTCTGTTCCCATATCTTGAATTTTGTGATAATTCGAAATTTAACTTTTTATACATTTATAATTTATTTGTATTTAATATACTGAGTCATACAGTGAAAGAACGCACTATAAATGTGCACTAGTCTAACCTACTACACTTCATCACGCACTGTTTCTCTGGCATTTTCAAAGGGACGTAACATAAAATACTGTGGCTTGGTTGGCATGATACACAGTCTAATGGTCTAACGAAATCCAATTTTAATTCAATTCAATCTTTTTCTGTAACGTTACCCCTTTTATGGCCCTTATATTACCTATTTGAGCCAATGCAGATGAATTAAGTTATCTCAGGACGAGACCGCCCTGATTGTAAAGCAAAACGTGATTGGCTATATTGTCAGCAGGTCTTGATGCAAGAAATGTTTCACAATTCGCAAATGCACAGGGCACGATTCACAAATGCATGCAGTGTTTTATTTGCAAATCTCATTTTAATCATTTGTGAATTTAATTCTTGTTTGTGAAACTTTAAGATTTATTTGTGGATCTCATTATATTTATTTGCCAATATGTTTATTTTTTGTAAATCTCTTTACATTTATTTGTGGATCATAATCTATTTATTTGGAATTAAGCAACAATTCTATCTCCATACTAACTGAATCTCACAAACTTCGCACCTGTTTGTCAGGTGGACTGACTATTGTACATTATTAATATGTGTGTGTGTGTGTGTAAGTGAGTGAGTGAGTGCGTGTGTGCATGCGTAAGTGCGAGAGAGAGAAAGAGAGGTGATTTGAATGAGATTTAATATATGTGAGTGAATGTGTGTGCTAGTGTATGATTGAAAAGTGTATTTTTTGTTTGCAAGTGCATGGTTGTGCTTGCAAGTTTTAGTTTTTGTTGTTGTTTATGTATGCTTTATTGGGTTCGCAATATGGGTTTGTATGTGCATCCCCATAAACTATTCATAGGTGTTTCACTCAAAGTCTAAAACTGAAAACCAATTATTACACACTATACACATGCATATACTAAGTGCGACTGCAAAAAAAAAAAAAAAAAAAAGACCCTGACATTTCCTCTGCTTCTTACGGTAAGCTGTGAACAGTCCAGACTGTTGCTCTGTCTCTGCCACCATTTGATCCTGCTCATGAGTGGAGGAAGAGACTGGGGTAGCCTTGTATGCCTCCTTGAGAATCAAGTATAATTAAGCAAAAGAAAAAATAGGAATCACAAAATGTACACATGTTGAATACTGAGTGAGAACAAACAGTACCAATATAACAGGTTATGGCTAATTTAAAATAAGCATCCATGTAATGACAATATACCATTTAATTTTTTTTATTTTTTATTTTTATTTTTTATTTTTTTTATTATTTGTATATCATACCTTTAATCATGGCTGACACAGCCTCCTTGGTATTTTCAGGGACCAAGACATCATGGGTCAACCACATCATGCCAAATGAAGGATCCAGCAGAGCAGCTTTTAGGTATAGAGGGTCAGAGAAGGGCAATAATGGCCCATCACTCTCTCCATCTGCCATCTTCACATTAACAAAGATCTCTCTGAATCTTCTTTTGAGGGATGTTTGCAGACTACAAATCAAACCACCCAAGTAGCACACTTTCTCCTTTTGATTTTCCAGGTGGTGATTAAGAGAAAGGACACAGGGAGCCGCAGCACTTATGGTCACATTGTTTTTCTCCTTGTGTTAGATCTGTGGCTTCTGCAAAGGGTTGAAGGACTTGTACAAGTTCCTGTGTCTGATTCCACTCTCTAGCTGTGAATATTGTCGCTTTGTGTCCCACGTTTTCAAGAAATGTACAAAGTCTTAGGTGGTCACAGCTGAGCACTGCTTTCAGTTGCCTCAGTGTGGAATTCCAGCATGTGGTAACACAGGCAGGGATGCCACGCTGTCCAAACTCATTCTCAAAGCTCTCCTTGAAAGAGGTACTTGTGTGGAGCAAGGAACTCAACCTGGAGGTTTTGGCAAGGGCCGCACTGATTAATTTTGTCTCTTTAAGGCCATCTCCTATGACCAACTGAAGAGTGTGAGCAAAACACTGGAGCCTTGTCTGGGATTTGGTGCTAAAAGATTTTTCAACCATCTCTTGCTCCACAACTGTGAGGTCATTTAAATTATTTCAGGATCATCAAGGTCATCTTCTCCATCTCCCTGTCCTGGAAAACATGTGCTGAATGTTTTTTTTCATGTTTGTGGCATTATTACAGATGATGTGTTCAACCTTTCTCCTCATCTGGTACATATATTTGCTCAAACTCTTCACAAATCCTCTCTCCAGTATGAGAACCTTTGAAGCGGTTGCAAGCAAGCAACTGTGATTTTAACTGCAGACTGTAATATTCTGAGAGGGGGCAGGCTGAGTGGGCTTACTTTAAAGCCATTAAAGAGTCGTGCTATTAATTAAATGATTTCTTGTTTTATTTGGCTTCCTCAGAAACTTTGTCATCATGACGCCACTGATCATAACAAACTTATGAAAATTACAGTTACATCATCAATATTACGTTTAACACTCAAGTCAACCCTGGGATAGCAGACTCTATTGATGGCATATATAATATATATATATATATATATATATATATATATATATATATATATATATATATATATATATTATATATATATATATATATAAATAGACAGTACAAAGGGATGCATGTATGCATGATGCATAAAACTGGAATATGGCATTTAACCTATTTTATCGCAATTTTCTGTATAATTAACGTATAATTTCTGTATAAAATTCAATGTCAAATTCAAACTCTTAACATGTCCAAAACATACCAACTAGTCTAACCTTTGACTAGCCAAGACATTAATGTTAGCTGAAAACAGCGTGATTGACTTCGTTACTTACAATTTTTTGTGGGATTTGAAGTGTTGAATGAAATTCGAAGTGGTGGTGGTTGTATCACATATCTTCGTTTTGCAGGCCTTGCATACTGCTGTTCTTCTCTTCTTAGTGTCGTCTTGCACATAATACTGCGGTCAAGTCAGCCGCGGTTTGAAAGTACTTGCTGCCACTTACTGGTGGTTTAAATTTCACATTTTAAGTATCTTTTCATTTTTTAAATAATTTCAAATATCACTATTCAACGTTTTTTGTTTAAAATATCAAAACATTATCTATGCATTTGTAACTGCAGGTTAAATACCTGCCCAACTCAATCCGAGCAGCTGAGTCCTTGGCCATCTTCAAGAATCAGCTAAAAACACATCTCTTCCATCTTTATTTGACCATCTAACTCTAGTACTCTCTATTCTAATTCTATTCTTTAAAAAAAAAACACTTGTCCCTTTTAGACTTGCACTCTATTCACTTGCTGCTTGTTTTCTTAAATGACTAATCTTTTTGTATTCTATCTGTTTTCTTTTCATTTATTATAGAATTAACATAAGCAAAAAATACCTCTAATGTTAGCTTGCTCAATTCTTTTTCTATTCTATCTGTTTTCTTTTTATTTATTATATTATTTAAAAGCCCTTGCTATGTGTACTGCGTTAAGCAAACTGAGACTTGTTATAACACTTGTATATCATTGCTCTTTTGTTGATTTTGTTTGCTTCCGTTGTCCTCATTTGTAAGTCGCTTAGCATAAAAGCGTCAGCTAAATGACTAAATGTAAAGGTAAACCATCCCGTGTCCCTCTGTTGTATTAAACAGTGTAACATCTAAATGCCACTTCAGATGCACTTCTGTGTTTCCTCTTGCAAAGATTAATTTCGTTGATATTTATACCATTTGCTTGGCAACAGCCCAAATGTCTCATTATTCTAATTGACAAATTATATGCAAGAATTTGACTCAAAAGGGTGATGCACACTTTAAGAAAAAATGGCTTTATAAATGTAAAAAAGCTCTGTTTCTCTGGCATTTTGAAAGGCACGTAACATAAAATACTGTGGCTTGGTTGGCATGATACACAGTCTAATGGTCTAACGAAATCCAATTTTAAACATCTTTTACTGTAACGTTACCCCTTTCATGGCCCTTATATTACCTATTTGAGCCAATGCAGATGAATTAAGTTATCTCAGGACAAGACTGCCCTGATTGTAAAGCAAAACGTGATTGGCTATAGCGAGATCGTGCTACGATTGGTCAGCGAAATGTGGCTGTTATCTGATTGGCTTGATTAGCATATTTGTGGATTGTCAGCAGAAATGTTTCACAATTCGCAAATGCACAGGGCGCGATTCACAAATAAATGCCAGACAAAGTTGTGGTTGTGACATAAATATATATTTGTGAATATGTTTTTTATTTGCAAATCTCATTTTAATTATTTGTGAATTTAATACTTGTTTGTGAAACTTAAAGATTTATTTGTGGATCTCATTATATTAATTTGTCAATATGTTTAATTTTTTTTTTTTAAATCTCTTTACATTTATTTGTGGATCATAATCTATTTATTTGGAATTAAGCAACAATTCTATCTCCATAGTTAGTACTGTTTTTTCCTGATGTTGTTCTTTTGTTAAAAAGGAAGGATCTAACTTGTTCATGTCCATGTCCCATAAAGGTGATGCCTGTTTGAATGCATAGAACTTGAATTCTTGAATTGTTTATTAATTGTTTGCTAATTGAATTGTTTAATACTTTTTCATGGTCTTCTGCAATGTTTGAGGCATGTTGAAACAGCTGTAGCTAAATACTTTTCATGCTTTTATGTTGGCCTAATGTCAGTTACATTTACATTTTTGGCTATGTAGTAACAATATTTATTTATTTTGTATTTTTAGATTTGTATTATTTTAACAATTCAGCTGTATGTGGACACTTTTTTGTATAGAAATGCATGTTACAATTTTTTTTTTTTTTTTTTTTTTTGCAAATAAAACTCCCATAGTCCAAAACTACTGTAGTTTTAACTTATTTTAATATATAAATTCAGTAAAATCATCAAACATGTGTATGACTTGACAGTGACTCGCTTGACCCAAGCTACGACTTGAATTGCTTGATTCTCACAAAAAATTTACTTTGACTTGCTTGAGACTTGAAGGTTAAGACTTGAGACTTACTTGTGACTTGCACATGTGTGAGACTTTCTCCCTCCTCTGCAAAATACATTAAGGCTAGACATGAGTTGCAATTAAAGATTTTCAAGTAACCCACAGAAAAAAAATAAAAATAAAAAAAAAAACACTTGTGTGAAGGTGTTTAACCAATTAAAACTGTTACACATCTCTGCCAAAATTAGATATTTTTTTTTTCAAGGAATTTTTTCAAGGAATCATGACATGAATCAAGTTTTTTTTTTATTCTGCAGTGTATACGCAACAGCAGGCCTACTGAGACATGTTAGATACTATAAAACCCCCACATGTACTGGTGACAGAACACAAACAGAACTCATTTCCTGCAATTTTCATGAAGATGCCATGATGGACATGTCAGAGTATATATCAGAAGGTATTTTTATAATGTTTGAAATGTTTCTAAAGTGTGTTTCTGAGACTGTTGAATTTTTACTGTGCTAGCCAGTCATGTAATTATTAAATCACTAATCTAACTCAAGACTTTACATTAAAGGACACCTAAAATAATAGGGCATCCTTTATTCCAAGGTGATGAACATTGTTTATTTTCTGGTGTCAAAATTATATAAATTATATTGTTTTATCTCTTCCTCAGGTCAATGAAAATATCCCTTGTGTAAGGAAAATGGGAAATGGAACATATTTTTTCTTCATGTTGTTTGAAAATCTTGGGTGCATAAAATATGCTTTTTTCAGTTTGGGGTTTATTTTTTACTGTGTTGTCATATACTTTAATGTCCTTATTATTCTTGCTGTATTTCTGGAAAGGACATTGCACCAAACCATGTACATTTTTTTGATTTCATGTTTATCCATCAACTCTGTATATGGTACAGCTGGCTTTTTCCCAAGGTTACTGACAGACCTGCTGTATGATACACATAGAATTTCCTTTGAAGCTTGCATCATACAGAGTTTTGTCATTTACTCATATGCAACTTATGAGCTTACGATCTTAATGCTAATGGCATTTGATAGGCTTGTTGCAATTAGTAAACCTTTGCATTACAACAACATAATTACCATACGCTTTCTAACTCTTTTAATAGTTATAGCATGGCTTTATCCAGTGATTTTTGTTGGTTGTGCTGGTCTTTTGACTGCCAGGCAGAAAATGTGTGGCAACAAATTGTTTAAGGTATACTGCCACAACTATGAAATTGTCAAACTATCTTGTATGAACCATAATATTAATAATATTTATGGCCTTATTGTAACAATTACAACTATTTTTATTCCTTTGATTTTTATATTATATTCCTATGTCAAAATACTTATAATTTGTCAAAGAAGCTCACAAGACTTTAGGAGCAAAGCGTATCAAACTTGTATTCCACACATAGCGATCCTTTTAAATTTCTCAGTTGCTCTATTTTGTGAGCTTACCTTGAGTCGGTTTGTGAATGGGGAAATTCCTATAGAGCTGGCTGTTATCCTTTCACTGGAATTTATTGTTATACCACCCTTTGTAAATCCTATTGTTTATGGTCTAAACTTTCCTGGTATCCGCAAAAAAGTAAGACATCTTATAAAACCCTACAAATAACCTGCTTTGTTGTAATACTGTTACTCAGACAACAAATTTTGTTCAATTAAGCAATCACTCATCGTTTAAAGCATTGTAATGCAGTTAATATGTTAATATGTTTTGAAATGTAGTTTTTCACCTCTCTGATTTCTATATAGAAATATTTTATTTAGTTGACCTTCTTAGTAAATAAATATTTTTTTGTGACAAAATTCGGTAAAACATTACTTAAAGCCTTAAAATGTAAAATACATTAGAAAGCTAATAATAATGCACATTGTAATGTTTTTTTTTTCATAAATAATTTTAATCCAACTAAAAATGTATTATAATATATAAAGTTTTGTTGGATGTGTGCTGCATTATACTTTCTGTATAACTTTCTGTATTTATGTGAAATGTAACATGGAATAGATGAGTATTATAATGTATTTGATGTGGTTAGAATTATTTATGAGACCATACAATGCATTAACCTCTTAACTGTCACCCGTCCCCTCAGGGGGATGATTTACTTCACTAAATTACAAATAAATACAAATCTATATATCAACAAACTATATATCATTGGAAAGGTCTAAGACTCCTGAATAGATATTTTACTACTTTTATGTTAGAAATTAAGTAGGAATAGTAGTAGAGTAATTCATGAAAAGAGTGCACCTCAAAACTCTACATCATAACAGGAGTTCTGACTTTTGTCACTTTTCTTTGCCTTTTTCCCTGTCACGCTTTAGAAATCATTTTAAATTATATATCAATTGAAAGCTTAAAACCTCAAAATTCATCTTCCTAAAACCATTTTAAAATTGAACATTACATTACCATGAAAATGGTATTTGAAATCATATGACAAAATGTTTTCACCCCTCCTAGTCAAAGCTATCTGGTCGTTGGTGGTGGTCTAGCTGTAATATATCGACAGCAAGTTGAGATACAGTATGTCCCCTCCCTTTGCCAACACTGTCCTCATTTGAATGTCTTGCATTTAAATGTAAACCTCCTTTCCCTATGACAGTACTTCTAATTTACTGGCCCACTAAACTAAATTCAGTGTTCATCTCAAAGATTCATGACCTTCCTAAAACACTTTGCTCTACCACTGGTAATATTTTAATACTTGGATATTTTAATATTCATATACTGTAGATACTCCCTCCTGCAACTTTGCGGCTGAGTTTTTGCAATTATTGGACCGTCTTAATCTCCAACAACATCCCCACACATTCTAGGGTACTGGATTGATATCCCCACACATTCTAGGGTACTGGATTTGGATTTGAACATCTCAAACTCTGGCCCCATTAGTAACCTTTTGGTGTATGATCTGGGTTTGTCTGAACATAAGGTCATTTCAATGGTGTTGCCACTCCCTTGTTTCCAAAACAAAGAAAATCGTCAAATGTGCTTCAGGAATTTGAAAAAGATCAACCTGGACTCCTTAGCTATAGATCCTCAGCATCTGTCATCTGCTGATTTCTCTTCAGTTACTGCGTCAGTTGACTTTTAACAATAGATCTTTGAGCAGTCTCTTAGATCTCCATGCTCCTGTCAGAACTAGAACTGTCACCTTCTCACGTCAGCCCCGTGGTTTACCTGTGAACTGCGAAAGATGAAGGCAGATCTAAGAGACTGCTCAAAGATCTATTGTAAAAGTCAACTGACTCAGTAACTGAAAAGAAGAGCAGAGGAGAGATGCTGAAGATCTATAGCTGAGGAGTCCAGGTTGATCTTTTTCAAATTGTATATGCTGGACGTATACTTGTGCAGCGTCTTAAGGTCACGGGACTCACTGTTCACAAGAAGGCCTACAGAGGGCATCAGAAGACCTATGCAAAGTACTTGAGAGATGCTAGTTCATTATTCTATGCTGATGTCATTAACAATCGCCCTGGAAACTCAAAGCCGCTTTTCTCTACTATAAACCACACCCATAAACCGCAAGCTCACTCTCATTTAGAAGTTACAAAGGAAAGATGCAACAGCTTTATCACTTTTTCAGGAGAAAAAGTAGACACCATTAGCTCCTTTCTGTCTAGTTCCTCTGCTCTGCCTTTCTTGACTGCCAGTTTACAGCCTGGGACTCCCCAAACTCTCTGCTGTTTCTCTGAAAGAGAAGTTGAGAGGTTGAGGACATAATCAAAAAAATTAAACCATCCACTTGCGCCCTGTACCCTTTTCTTACAGCCTTGATGAACTCTAACCTTTGTGCCATAAGTCCCCTGATTACTAAGGTTATCAACCACTCCCTCCAGGCTGGTTGTGTTCAACCTGTGCTGAAAACTGCTGTCATCAGACCACACCTCAAAAAAACTACTTTAAATCTAGAAGTCCTTGCCCTCTACAAGCCTATTTCTAACCTTCAGTTTCTTACTAAAGTGGTGGAAAACACTGTTGGAAGTTGCTGCACAACTTCAGACCCATTTAAAACAAAACACTCTGTTTCAGAAATTCCAGTCTGGTTTCCGCTCTGGCCACAGCACCAAAACAGCTCTGGTGAAGGTCACAAACGACCTGCTGATGGCAGCAGATGCAGGTTCTCCATCTCTTCTCATCCTTCTAGAATTGACTGCAGCATTCGACACAGTCTATATCTGGTTTTCATCCTACCTTACTGGGAGAATGGAGTATGTTGCTTTGGGAGAGGCTAAATCCTTGACACACAATGTGACCTGTGATGTCCCTCAAGGCTCAGTGCTTGGCCTCACTCTGTTTATACTGTGTATATGCTCCCTCTCGGTCATGTCATCAGCCGGCATGGAATAGCATTGCATTGTTATGCTGACGACACTCAGCTTTACCTTAAGACCAACTCATCCACTTCTGCTGCCCTGTCATCTTCCACCTTGACTAACTGTCTGGAGGAGGTAAAGGCGTGGATGAGCCAACATTTCCTGCAGTTGAACAGCTCAAAGACTGAAGCCATTCTAGTAGGCACCCCACCCCAGACAGCAATAAGTGTCGGCCCAGATCCGGCCCACATCTGGCCCGCATGGATTACACGCGGGCCAGATGTGGGCCGGGTCTGGGCCAACACTTTGTTGCTGTCTGGGACACCAGGTCTAGACATCTATAATTTCCAGCATTACCTTTTCTGGCCAAAACATTCCACTCTCAACATCAGTTATCATTTTGGGTGTTAGAATGGACTCTTATCTCACCTTTGAGGCTCATGTTAAATATCTTTGCAAGACTTCCTTTTTCCATCTTAGGAATATCGCTATTCTTTGTCCTATGCTCAAATCTGCAGATGCGTAAAAGCTTGACCATGCCTTTGTCTCTTCCAGGCTGGACTAATGTAATGTGCTCCTCATCGGGATCCTTGGCAAAAGCTTACAGAAATTGCAGTACATTCAGAACAGTGCTGCTAGGATCCTGATGAGGGTACACAAATATGATCACATCACTCCCATTCTCAAATCATTACACTGGCTTCCTGTTTCATTCAGGATTGTTTATAAGGTCTCCCTCCTTACCCATCGGTGCATCCATTGCAATGCTCCATCATATCTCAAGGAACTCCATCAAGAGATGGAAAGGAGTCTCGCTGTCTAAGCCTTGATGGCTGCTCTGTCAATTCTTCGTCATCAGTTAGGAACCTAGGTGTGCTATTTGATAGCAACCTTTCCTTAGAAAGCCACGTTTCTAGCATTTGTAAAACTGCATTTTTCCATCTCAAAAATATATCTAAATTACGGCAGATGCACTCAGTGTCAAATGCAGAAATGTTAATCCATGCGTTCATGACCTCAAGGTTAGACTATTGCTCTATTGGGTGGTTGTTCTGCACGCTTAGTAAACAAACTCCAGTTAGTCCAAAATGCAGCAGCTAGAGTTCTTACTAGAACCAGGAAGTATGATCATATAAGCCCGGTCCTGTCAACACTGCACTGGCTCCCTATCAAACATCGTATAGATTTTAAAATCTTGCTTATTACTTATAAAGCCCTGAATGGTTTAGCACCTCAGTATTTGAACGAGCTCTTGTTACATTATAGTCCTCCCACGTCCGCTCCGTTCTCAAAACTCTGGCAATTTGATAATTCCTAGAATGTCAAAGTCAACTGCGGGCGGCAGATCCTTCTCCTATTTTAGCGCCTAAACTCTGAAATAACCTACCTAACATTGTTCGGGAGGCAGACACACTCTTGCAGTTTAAATCTAGATTAAAGACCCATCTCTTTAACCTGGCTTACACATAGCATACTAATACACTTCTAATATCCAAATCCGTTAAAGGATTTTTGGGCTGCATTAATTAGGTAAACCGGAACCGGGAACACTTCCCATAACACCCGATGTACTTGCTACATCGTTAGAAGAATGGCATCTACGCTCATATTAGTCTGTTTCTCTCTTATTCCGAGGTCACCGTGGCCACCAGATCCAGTCTGTATCCAAGTCAGATGGTCACTGCAGTCACCTGGATCCAGGACGTATCCAGCCCAGATGGTGGATTAGCACCTAGAAAGGACCTCTACAGCCCTGAAAGACAGCGGAGACCAGGACTAGAGCCCCAGAGACAGATCCCCTGTAAAGACCTTGTCTCAGACGACCACCGGGACAAGACCACAGGAACAGATGATTCTTCTGCACAACCTGACTTTGCTGCAGCCTGGGATTGAACTGCTGGTTTCGTCTGGTCAGAGGAGAACTGGCCCCCCCCCCCCCAACTGAGCCTGGTTTTCTCCCAAGGTTTTTTTTTCCTCCTTTCTCTCACTAATGGAGTTTTGGTTCCTTGCCGCTGTCGCCTCTGGCTTGCTTAGTTGGGGACACTTCATTTACAGCGATATCGTTGACTTGATTGCAAATTATTGCACAGATACCATTTAAACTGAACTGAGCTGCATGATGACATCACTGAATTCAATGATGAACTGCCTTTAACTGTCATTTTGTATTATTGACACACTGTTTTCCTAATTAATGTTGTTCAGTTGCTTTGACGCAATCTTTTTTGTTTAAAGCACTATATAAATAAAGATGACTTGACTTGACTTGACTTGACCAGTTGTAGCATGGTGAGTTGCTCTGTCACTCTGTAGCACAGTGACAGCTGCAGGTTTCCAAAGGTTTGCCCAGTAGCCCACTTTTCACCAGTGCCCTGAATCCCTGACACTGGTGCATCGGCTGCCCCGGATGCGGTAGCATGACTTCCCAGACAGCAACAAAGTGTTGGCCCAGATCCGGCCCACATCTGGGCCGACACTTCTTGCTGTCTGGGTTGTAGGACTATGTTATGAAATTTCCACTAGTTCCATTAGTTAAATGTCTAGTTTCCTGGTTTTATGGTTCTTTCACATTTTCTTCTTTTTACCAGTTGCCTCATTGGTTAAAAATGTCCAAACATTTTGCATTAATATTAAATGAAATAAATTATGTTAAAATTCTAAATAATTCATTGGGTAATCTAAGATAATTTTGGATGTAATTCTAATCATGGCCAAAACAAACTCACTTGACTTGGAATTTTGCATTTCTATAACCACCCTATCAATGCAAAAACGTTCATGTGCTTGTAACCTGGTTAGATGAGTGACAGCTTTTTAGTGATGATAAAGGAATATATTATACATTTAAATTTTGAATAGAATTGTTTGTTTTTCATGCTGCTAAGAGGATCAGCAGTCACATACACACTGGAAAGCTTCTGGACTTACTCACCAAAAGATTTAGTTTCAGAACTACAATATGTAATTAAGTAAATAAGTAAATAACTATAGCAATACATATGGGACAAAAATATGTTAAAATACATTAAGGCTAGACATGAGTTGCAATTAAAGTTTTTTTTTAATAAGAAAAAAAAAAAAAAAAACGAAAAAAAAAGGTGTTTAATCAATTAAAATTGTTACACATCTTTGCCAAAATTTGGTTTTAAGATCCTTTACTTTTTTTCCCAAAAAGGAATCATGACATGAATCAAGTTTTTTATTCTGCAGTGTATACGCAACAGCAGGCCACCTGAGACATGTTAGATACTATAAAACCCCCACATGTACTGGTGACAGAACACAAACAGAACTAATTTCCTGCTCATTTCTACTCATTCCTACTCATTTCATTTTCATGAAGATGCCATGATGGACATGTCAGAGTATATATCAGAAGGTAATTGTATAATGTTTGAATTTTTAAAAGTGTGTTTCTGAGACTGTTGAATTATTACTGTGCTAGCTAGTCATGTAATTATTAAATCACTAATGTAACTCAAGACTTTACATTAAAGGACACCTACAATAATAGGGCATCCTATATTCCAAGGTGATGAACATGGTTTATTTTCTGGTGTCAAAATTATATGAACTATATTGTTTTATCTCTTCCTCAGGTCAATGAAAATATCCTTTGTGTAAGGAAAATGGGAAATGGAACATATTTTTTCTTCATGTTGTTTGAAAATCTTGGGTGCATAAAATATGCTTTTTTCAGTTTGGGGTTTATTTTTTACTGTGTTGTCATATATTTTAATGTCCTCATTATCCTTGCTGTATTTCTGGAAAGGACATTGCACCAACCCATGTACATTTTGATTTCATGTTTATCCATCAACTCTGTATACGGTACAGCTGGCTTTTTCCCAAGGTTACTCACAGACTTGCTGTATGATACACAAAGAATCTCCTTTGAAGCTTGCATCATACAGAGTTTTGTCATTTACTCATATGCAGCTTGTGAGCTTACAATCTTAATGCTAATGTCATTTGATAGGCTTGTTGCAATTAGTAAACCTTTGCATTACAACAACATAATTACCACACGCTTTCTAACGCTGTTAATAGTTATAGCATGGCTTTATCCAATGATTTTTGTCGGTTTCGGTGGTCTTTTGACAGCCAGACAGAAAATGTGTGGCAACAAATTGTTTAAGGTATACTGCCACAACTATGAAATTGTCAAACTATCTTGTATGAACCATAATATTAATAATATGTATGGCCTTATTGTACAATTACAACTAATTTTTATTCCTTTGATTTTTATATTATATTCCTATGTCAAAATACTTATAATTTGTCAAAGAAGCTCACAAGACTTTAGAAGCAAAGCGTATCAAACTTGTTTTCCACACATAGCAATCCTTTTAAATTTCTCAGTTGCTATATTTTGTGAGCTTACCTTGAGTCGGTTTGTGAATGGGGAAATTCCTATAGAGCTGGCTGTTATCCTTTCACTGGAATTTATTGTTATACCACCCTTTGTAAATCCTATTGTTTATGGTCTAAACTTTCCTGGTATCCGCAAAAAAGTTAGACATCTTATGAAAGCCTCCAAATAGCCTGCTTTGTTGTAATATTGTTACACAGACAACACAGTTTAAAGAAATTTGAATTGTTCAATCAAGCAATCACCCATCTTTTTAAAGCAATTTAATGCAGTTAATATGTTAATATGTTGTTTTTCACCTGTCTGATTTCTATATAGAAATCTTTTATTCCCTTGACCTTCTCAGTAAATAAATATTTTTTTTGTGACAAAATTTGGTTAAACATTACTTAAAGCTAATAATAATGCACATTGTAATGTTTTTTTTTTCATAAATAATTTTAATCCAACTTAAAATTTATTATAATATATAAAGTTTTGTTGGATGTGTGCTGCATTATCCTTTCTGTACAACTTTCTGTATTTCTGTGAAGTGTAACATGTAATAGATGAGTATTATAATGTATTTGATGTGGTTAGAATTATTTATGAGACCATATAAGGCATTGACCTCTTAACTGTCACCCGTCCCCACAGGCGGATGATTTATTTCCCTATATTACAAATAAATACCAATCTATATATAGACAAACTATATATCATTGGAAAGGTCTAAGACTCCTGCATAGATATTTTACCTTTTTTTTGTTAAAAAATATGTAGGAATAGTAATAGAGTAATTCATGACAAGAGTGCACCTCAAAAATCTACATCATAACAGGAGTTCTGACCTTTGTCACTTTTCTTTGCCTTTTTCCGTCACACTTTAGAAATCATTATAAATTACATATCAGTTGAAAGCTTAAAACCTCAAAATTCATCCTCCTCAAACCATTTTAAAACTGGACATTACATTACCATGAAAATGATATTTGAAATCATATTACAAAATGTTTTCACCCCTCCCCGCCTCCCGGTTAAAGCTATCTGGAGAAAGCCCACACTACTGGTCGTTGGTGGTGGCCTAGCTGTAATATATCGACAGCAAGTTGAGATATGCCCCCTCCCTTTGCCAACACTGTCCTCTTTTGAATGTCTGGCATTTAAATGTAAACCTCCTTTCCCTATGACAACAACTCATCGGGATCCATTCTGCATTGACATATCTATCAAACCCCAATCCCCCCCCCCGGGGGTTTTTTTGCGAACCAGACCCTGATGTCCCTCATGTGCAACGAGAATGATTCTCTCTGAGTGATATCGGAAACCACCAGTCACTGTCCATGGAAAATCAATAGTGTCTCAACTGCCAGCTCATCTCGTATTAGAAAGTACAACCATAGGTCAATGGAGACTGAATATTTAACTTTAGGCCAACCTGACTGAATTATCTGGTGCAACTGTGTCAGTTCATGATCGTCCTCACAAGCAGCTTTGAAATCTGTAAGTGGTAGTGCAGACCAAATTTATTTATTTCAGCAATCTCCGAGATTAAATCCTGTTTAGGGGTTTCAACTGTCTGTGTGTTTTAGTGGTAGATGTGACAGACAATGTGCAGCATACTGAACATCATACTGGAAACAAAGTAGTCTAGTTGCATACTGTGCTACTCTTATGCCTGCTTGGTTCATGCCTTTGGTGAAAAGAAGTGTAGTAAGGCCCTGATGGTCTGTCCTCAATGTGAAACGATGTCCCCACACATACTGTACGTTGCACACTTCTCCACCGCCCAGACATATAGGCCAGTACACTCTAAAAAATGCTGGGTTAAATATAACCCAGTGCTGGGTTAAAAAGGGACCAACCCAGCGGTTGGGTTGTTTTGACCCTGCGGTTGGGTTATTTTGACCAGAGGTGGGTAGTCCAGGGGTCAGAAAGTAAAAAGTCCTGCCATATTTTTGCTCCATCCATGAACTCAGCAGCTGATTTCACCAGAGGAGGAACCAAGTCATTCCTTTCAAGTCACAAAGTCTCAAGTCAAATCCCAAGTCCTCAAAGAGTTAAAGTTAATGAGATAAATAAGTGATTAATTAAATGATGATTGTGCATTAATGATGAACACATGCTGTTATTGGAAATTACAGAGGATCAGATTTTGATGTTTTATTGGTTAAAATGATGCCACCATCATGGAGATCAGTGTTTGATTTAGTTGTGCTCTTGACCCTTGACTTGTTGCGCTAGATCTCTCTCTCTGTAGAAATGCATGTGGTGTTTTACAACGATGAGATATTTGCTGTTTATATGTGATGAAACAAGCCTCATGAAATGGCCTGATTTCATTTAAAATAACTTGCTTCCATTTACATGTTCAGGTTTTGCATTAAGAACTATGTGAAACTACAGAACACTGTTGTTCTAAAATATATAGTGAATTAATAATAAAAAAAGTGTGTGTGTGTATATATACATATATTAATTTAAAAAAAAAACTACTATACTATTTAGACACAGAGACACATCAAGAACCAGTATACCAATCTCAACAATGGTGACAATCAACAAAATGCTTCATGATGCAATGAATGCTGGGTAACACCATAGTAAAAACTCCCATCATGCACTGCAGTATGAAAAATTATTGTCACCACTGTTGAGGATAGTATGATAAATGTTCATGGCTAAATTCCTGAGCTGATATAGCTTTTTTTTTATTCAATATTGACACATTAAGGTGGCATTTGTTTAATAGTTTTTTTTTTTTTTTGTAGTTATACAGTACCTGAACAATAAACCAAAGAGAGAGACCGCTTTACAATGTTTATTTACCATGAGCTATTAGCAGAAATCACAAGTTACTCTGCTACTTCAAGCTTTTGATTCAGCAGTGCACAAATGTTTGCTGTGAAACAATATTGCAATTGCTTAGAAACCAACTACTTTGAGTTATTAAAAGGGTCAAGAGACTAATTAAAGCAAACCTTGACCACAGTTATGGTGGCATCTTGTGTGCTTTTAAAATAAAGAAATAAATCAGTATATTTCATCCAAGGCTGTGCCTGGAGTCAGTTGTAGTTCTTGTGTTTCTCTTTTCTTCTGTTAAGTTGATTGTTAACAGCAGGTGTTCATCACTAATGCACAATCTTCATTTAATTAGTCACTTAATTATCTCATTAACTTTAACTCTTTGAGGACTTGGGATCTGACTCGAGACTCGTTTGTGATGTGAAAGGAATGACTTGGTTCTCCTCTGGTTAAAACAGCTTGCTGAGTTCATGGGTGGAATAAACATATGGCAGGACTTTTACTTTCTGACCCCTGGACTTTATACCTCTGCCAACTGCTGGGTCAAAACAACCCAACTGTTGGGTTGGTCCCTTTTTAACCCAGCGTTGGGTTATATTTAACCCAGCATTTTTTAGAGTGTACCTCCTTTTCAAAAGTGGAGTACATCCTTTTTGCAGGTGATAACGATTGAGATGCAAAAGCTACAGCACGTTCAACACCATCAGAGTGCATCTGCGTCAGAACTGCACTCAGTCCATAATCTGATTCATCTGTATAAATAAAAGTAGGCAAGTTATTGTCATAGATAGCAAGAACTGGACACTCCAGTAGCATGGATGTGGATGTTAATCACCCTATTAACAACTACAAAAGAAAAATTAAACTTACCATGAAATCAAATTAGAATGATATTTAAGCTAGTTCAATTTTAAACTGTGGCCCACATTAGTACAACAAACAATGCATTAAAGGGGTCATGTGATGCGATTTCAATTTTTCCTTTCTCTTTGGAGTGTTACAAGCTCTTGGTGCATGAAGAAGATCTGTAAAGTTGCAAAGACTAAAGTCTCAAATCCAAAGAGATATTCTTTATCAAAGTTAAGACTCTACCACGCCCCCCAAAATGGCTCATTCAAACATGCCCCCTCATATCTAGGTCACTATGCGGAAATATTTGTGTAATGCCGCCCAAATGTTCACGTAAAGAAAGAAGGCGTGGTTTCAGCAACCGCAGTTAGTGTTGAAGCAGCCATGTCCACGAGATGCTGTGTGTATCTAGGCGAAAGCAAAAGCACTTTATTTGGCCTTCCGAAAGTAGATGCATTTAGGAAGCTTCAAGATTACTTACAACAGAACAGCAACACATTTTATGTATGACCGTTTCGTGAACCTAGGAGAAGAGGTCATTCAGACTTTGCTACGACAATCTGGCGCTTCTGAATCAGCTACTGTAAGTATGTTTTGTAATTAA
Source organism: Cyprinus carpio (assembly GCF_018340385.1). NCBI lineage: Eukaryota > Metazoa > Chordata > Actinopteri > Cypriniformes > Cyprinidae > Cyprinus > Cyprinus carpio. The sequence goes on from NC_056611.1 coordinate 1,511,537, forward strand.
AGTATTTGCTATTGACTTTTCAAATTTGGAGTTTTGCGCATGTGTGTGTATGTGTGAGAGAGAGAGAGAGAGAGAGAGAGAGAGAGAGAGAGAGAGAGAGAGAGAGAGAGAGAGAGAGAGAGAGAGAGACTGGGTCACACAGTGGAGTCAGCTGTCTTAACCGTCTGTTGCTTGTTGTACTGTAAACACATACGAGCATCATCACTGTGTCTGTCACGCAACTCTATTCCCCTTTTGGGTTTGAACTGATGGTAAAACTAAGGACATTATTAACTGTTAGCGTTTATGGAAAGGGGCGTTACATTTCCGACGAGTGCTTGCAGTTTTCGGCCAATCATAATGCACTGGGTCAGTTGGCCAATCAGAGCAGACTGCGCTTGTCAGAAGGAAGGACTTTGTAGAAAATGATGCGTTTGAGACAGGCGGGGCATAGAGGACCTACTATAATGTACATTATTTGAAAAATAATGTTTTTTGAACATTAAAGCATGTCAACATATTCGGTTACACCAAATACACAAAATAATGATCTTTAAAATATCATATGACCCCTTTAACATTAACGTAAATACCATTTCCTAAACAAAGATGTAATCCAGTTAATTCCATGAACAACACTTTACTTTCTTACAAACATAACCCTTAATCTCTCTATTTGGCAGAGAAAACCAATAACGAATGCAACACTCTATTAGTCTATGTAGCGAACTGGTAGTTTTATTAACCCTCTGGGGTCTAAGGGGTTTTGGGGGCCTGGAGAAGTTTTGACATAACCTGACTTTTGTGCTTTTTTTCAGTTGCTTATAAACATATACATGGCTAAAGTGTAATAACACTGTAATCAGTACAAACGGAGCTACAATAATATGTAAATAGCATGTATGTTCATGATTGTGTTTTTGAGTAAACAATTTTTATGCGTGGTTAGTGAAAAACTATAACTTTGAAATCACTGAAATAAGGTCATAAAACACCTAGAGAACATTTGGACCTTGTAGCCTTGAATTTTCGCTTCAAAAGGGTGTGAAAATCATATTCTTTACTCACTCACAGAAAACAATAGATTGATTTAAATTTTCTAAGACACTTTTTGTTTCGAAAGGGCATATGCGAGTAGGCTTGATTGACCATGAATATTTGTGTGATTCACACCTGAGAAGACAAAGCACCACATAATGAGCTGCATAATGAGCCTTTCAGTCAGGTATGTAAAAAAGAGGGAAGAGTTACAAGAAAGATTGTGAGGACAAAATAAATGTATATATTTTTATGTTTGTAGTTTATGTAGCATTTGGACCAATCAGACACACAACTATTTGTTATATTTAACAAATAATATCTAACGCCTCCTCATCTAACCAAAGGGTCTATGGACCCTTCCCCCAAAATGCAACTATCACCTCAAAAAAGGCAGAACAGGCCTCTGGTTGCATAGCAACCAAAGGCACACTTTCTGATAACACTAGGTTTATGACGCCCAGGAATGTGGCTAAGTAACTCTTAACTCGAGTCTCTCAAAAACAGACACATAATGCACATAAAAAGGGACTCTTCTCTAATTAATTAATAGAAAAACCTTTCTTTGAATTAATTCACATATACTTTAGGGCATTGTGTATGCTGTTACTGTTCTTGTACATTGTGTTTTGTGTATTGTATATGTTTTATACATGCTTATGATGGATCACTAGTTAATATAACCTCATCTATATGATGTTTTCTATCTACGAGTTCGTATTTTCATGATCTAAATGAGAATGTATATTATATGTTGATGCCTATGCAACACATTAGTTTTATAAGAATCTTAAAGATTCTTCTCTTGAACCCCCCAATCTAATTTCATATGCAAGACACCATACTAGGAACAAAGAGTTGTAAATCTTCCCTCCAAAAGGTACCATTCCTCATTGGCTCACTCAAATCCTGAGGGTGTGACATCGTCCCCCTATATAGATCACTATATAGTCTTTTCATCAACTCACTTCAGCAGAGACCAACTGGAGCCCCAAAGTGCATCAGGACTCTTTTTTTCAAACAGGTGAGACTTGCAAGTATCAAACTTAGTCTTATTAATTGATACATTAAGTATCATATGCACCTTTTTCAAAGGTGTTTTTGAACTAAGAAACTGATCTTTCCTTCAGGCTGTAGATCTGCTGAATATCAAATTGTATCATAGCTTCATGTCTTAATTTCTCATCTTTTTACTGCTTAAGCTTTAACTCTTTTTCCTATGCCAACTGTATATGTGTATGTGTATGTTAGACTAGTTTAAGTGTTTGAATAAAGTCTTACTTGTATCACACTTGAGGTTGTTCATTGTTTGCTCATAACTGAAGTCCCTAATCATGCAGATTTTGGCTACATGCTCTGAGTAGTATTGTACAGTAAGAAAGTTATTATCCTTAAACAGGAAAGTAACGTTCTTAGAATTGACAGACAGTTGACACTGAGAGGTCAAGTAAATACTTACAGCGGATCTAAATATTTATAATAAATCATTACTATGATTGATTATTCATATTTCCCCTTTGAGCTGATTCGCTACATTTATTTAGAATATATTTTATTTTATAGAATATATATTATCCCACAAAATAACTTGAGATTCACTTGTGAGTGCAGTTAAACAGTTTATTAGAAACAATCAAAGCTGACTTTCAAAGCTGACTTTTAGCATCATTACTCCAGTCACACGATCCTTCAGAGATCATTATAATATTCTGATTTGCTACTCAAAAAAACATTAGAATATCATCAAAAAGTTGATTTAATTAATTCCATTCAAAAAGTGAAACTTGTATATTATATTCATTCATTACACACAGACTGATATATTTCAAATGTTTATTTCTTTAAATTTTGATGATTATAACGGACATCTAAGGAAAATCCCAAATTCAGTATCTCAGAAAATTAGAATATTGTGAAAAGGTTCAATATTGAAGACACCTGGTGCCACACTCTAATCAGCTAATTAACTCAAAACACCTGCAAAGGCCTTTAAATGGTCTCTCAGTCTAGTTCTGTCATCTGCTGGTGTTGGTCCACTGTGTTTTCTGAGGTCTAAGGTCACCGCAGCCATATAACAGGAAGTTTTAGAGCACTTCATGCTTCCTGCTGCTGATCAACTTTATGGAGATGCAGATTTCATTTTCCAACAGGACTTGGCACCTGCAGACAGTGTCAAAGCTTCCAGTACCTGATTTAAGGACCATGGTATCCCCGTTCTTAATTGGCCAGCAAACTCGCCCTGACCTTAACCTCATAGAAAATCTATGGGGTATTGTGAAGAGGAAGATGCGATATGCCAGACCCAAGACTGCAGAAGAGCTGAAGGCCACTTTTAGAGCAACCTGGGCTCTCATAACACCTGATCAGTGCCACAGACTGATTGACTCCATGCCACACAGCATTGCTGCAGTATTTCAGGCAAAAGGAGCCCCAACTAAGTATTGAGTGCTGTACATGCTCATACTTTTCATGTTCATACTTTTCAGTTGGCCAAGATTTCTAAAAATCCTTTCATTGGTCTTAAGTAATATTCTAATTTTCTGAGATACTGAATTTGGGATTTTTCTTAGTTGTCAGTTATAATCATCAAAATTAAAAGAAATAAACATTTGAAATATATCAGTCTGTGAATAATGAATGAATATATACAAGTTTCACTTTTTGAATGGAATTAGTGAAATAAATCAACTTTTTGATGATATTCTAATTATATGACCAGCACCTGTATATTGTTACACTTGGAGTAAGACTGGAGTAATGATGCTGAAAATTTTGCTTTGATCACAGGAATAAATAAAATGTAAAAAAAAAATTCAAATAGAAAGCAGTTATTTAAAATAGTAAACATATTTCACAATATTACTGCTTTAGCAAATGCAACTTTCTGTATTGTGGATCAAATAAATGCAGGCTTGGTCAGCAGAAGATAATTATTAACAAAAACATTAAAAATCTTACTGTTCAAAAGTTTTGACTGGTGTTGTGTCATGTTGAAATATATAAATGAACATCACATACCTGGCACATACCTCATATTAATTTTATTTTTTATTTTTTTCTTTGTTTTATATTTTATTGTTGTCTATGTTATACGTTAGAACATAAACAACAACAACAACAGAAACATTGAGATGATGCAAATGAAACTTCACAATGTTTCACTTGATTATGTTTTAGTCAGGAATTATATTTTGGAAAAAGTCTAACTAGTAAAATGTGTTCAAGTTATATGAAAACTAATACAAGTAGATTAATAATAAAAAAAAGACTTATGTTTATGATCTGTGGTGGGTCAAGCCGCTTCATTCTTTTTTCTGAGGTAGCCTAATCCAAATCTTATTCCTCTCAGCGGTCTTATTGAGGTGAACTATGTCTTATTCCTCTCAGCGCGAAGTGAACAGTGACATTTAAAAAACATGAAGTACAGTCTCGCTGCTTTGTTTGCTGTGAAGTGGCCGTTTACCTGCCACGAGCTTCACGTAGATGATTATAATATCAATAGCGCGCTCGGCGTGTGGGCGTGGTCGCATTAGATAAAATGAAGGGAGACGTGAAAGACTGGACACTGCGTTGTTTTCATATGGATTACTTTATCACAGAATATTTGTTTACAATAAGTCTTGCTCAGTTTAAAAGTAGACATGTCTAGCTTTCTATAGATCTATCTCTCTCATGTCTCTGTGTTGAGTATTTGCTGAGTTACAGTTCATTTTAATTACGCGTTTCTAAATAAAGATCACGCAGAACCAAGGTGGCAGACAGTGCACTCTGTTTGTTTTCTTTATTTTATAAATGCACAAAGTTTTGTTGTTATGTGTGTATACAAATAAAAGTAGACCCTTTACAGATTCGATTGATGTATTGCTCTTATCTGTCTGATCAAAACTGAAAGTGTAATTTAAGTTATTTTCGGTCTTATCAGGAGAATATGCCACAAAACGCATATTTGCGTTAGTCGAAGTTGTTTTAGGAACATATACAGTGTCTGAAGGAACTCTCTCTGCATTCCTGACAGGTGCAGAATGTTCCTGTGTGAGTTGTGGCAATGATATATGTGTGGAACCGTCCATGTCAGTCTCTAAAGAATCAGATCCTGTAGACCTCACCCGCTGCAGATGATGCCTGTTACATCTGAGGATAGCTCCACTTTGTGTTTGGATCAGGTAGGTTCGTGGTTCCTTTGCATGTTTCACTACTGTGCCTGATGTGCCCCATGTTTTCTCCCTATCCAACTTTAACAGCACCTGATCTCCTGGGTTTAAGTGGGGAAGTGAACAGGCAGAATGTCTTTTGTCGAAGAAGTGCTTGTAAGCTGCTTTTGCTTTTTTGTCCTTGGCAGCAACTTGCTGCAGACAGATTTGACGTGGATGCAAATTCCTCTCCAGGACAGACAGGTTAGTACGGATTTGGGATCCCAGCATTAGCAGAGCAGGGCTTGCCCCATAGCTGCAACTGGAGTGGCTCTGTAACTCAAGAGAACTAATTGAGGGTCAGGCTGGCACAGAATGTGATTTGCAGTCCCAACAGTCCGCTCAACAACCCCATTTGACTGTGGGTAGTGAGGACTGCTAGTATTGTGCTGGATGCCCCAACTCTTGCAAAAGTCTGCAAAGTCCAAGCTACTGAACTGAGTACTGTTACCTGAATGATGTTCTTTTGAAATCCCCATCATACAAACATCCCTTTTAGGCTAGCAATCACACTGCGACTGATGGTGAGGAGCAAATGAAGAATTTTAATGTCTCTAGAATAGAAATCTACTACCACCAAGTTGTTTTTCCTCCATGTTCACACAAATCCACACCGATTGTGTGCCAGGGACCGGGAGGAAGTAAAGTGGTGACTAGAGGCTCTTTTCTCTGGGTAGGTTTGTGCTCTTGGCAAAGGGCACATCGCAATAATTAAGCATGAATCTCAGCTCCGATGCCAGGCCACCAGACATTTTAGCTCATTCTCTGCATTTGTTTTGCCCTTGTTGACCGTCATGCAAACGGTCAAGGATCTCTCATCGTCGGGTGGTGGGAATAACAATCCGTAATGGAAAAGGATGTGCAAGATTATGTTGAGGCTGTGATCCAGACTACGCCAATGTTGGAACCTAAGTTAAATGTCATCAGCAAGTCCACCATGTAGAAGCAGTCTCTCCGCCCTGGACAATGATGCTTGTTCAGCATGGTATCCCTTAAGTTCCAACGGCACGTGGTGTGGCCAACCATCTTTTATGAATCCCATTACCTCCCTCTTGATGGGGTCATTAGTGGTGGACTTGCTGATGACATTTAGCTTAGGTTCCAACATTGGCGTAGTCTGAATCACAGCCTCAACATAAGCTTGCACATCCTTTTCCATCTCTGAAGTCTCTGGCCCTGCAAGGGGGTTGCATGACAACGTATCAGCTACAACTAGGCACTTGCCTGTGACATGTATCGCTTTAACACTGAACTGCATCGGGCACATCAGCAGACGTTGATAGCACAGTGGTGTTTTGTCCAGATCATAAATGTTAATCAGGGGAACCAGGGGCTTGAGGTCCGTTTACAGTGTAAAATAACTAAGACCCAACAAATAACAGGCGAAATTCTCAGAAGCCCAAACTGTAGCCAGGCATTCTTCCTTAATTTGAGAGTACTTCAGCTCAGAGGGTTCTGGAGCAGAAGGCTGCAGAAAGGGTCTTGTCACAGTGAGTTTGCAGGAGAGTGGCACGCAGCCCGAAGCTGTTGGCATCAGCGGATTTGATGGTAGGTTTTGTTACATCATATAAGGCTAAAACTGAGGGAAGGTGGTTTTTTATCTGACCTTTCCCTTGTGTTTTGACTGCCAACTTTCTGCCAATAATCCTTCGCCCCATACAGTCCTTCTCCACCATTGAACCCACTTTCACCAACTGTTCTACCATTTTCACTGTCCCTCTTAGGCGGTGGTCAACACAGGAAGTACCTTCACACTAATGCAGGAGACTGTGTGGAGACAGTTGGGAGGTGAAGCCACCACAAGATCGTCTAACCCTCCCCAAAAGTTCATCATGGGAGATGGAAAAGTTCACCAAGCTATAGACCCGAAGTACATTAGTTATAAATGGCACAATAAAGTATGCAAGTTAAATACCTTTATAATGAAGGATGCCCACTTAGCCTTTCCTCTTTTTCTGATTCACAATATCTACACCCCTTCTCTCTGCCTCCTCTCTGAGTTTTGCAGTATCATGGGTTTCATTCTGTATCTGCATCCTCTGTCGATCAATTTCCGAATATCTTTGGAACTCTGCATTTTGCTCAAGCATAAGGTTTCTTCTTTGAAGAAGACTCTCCATTTGGGTTCGATCAGTGGATTCCAAAAATGCACTGCACTCTCCTACAGTGTTGTCCATCGATTCCATTTGTGGTGGATCAGATTCCACGACTTCTCTGCATTCTCCAGCCATATTGTCCATTGTTTCCAACTTTTTGCTGTATATTTGAAATATTTGTATAATACACCAGGTGTTTGGTACGGATTTTGTGTCTGTGATTTATATCTTTTTTCTTTTTGTTGGGTAAACTGAGCGTCTCCCCTATATTGTTTTGTACTCTTCACGCTATAATATGCGGAGTGTTACAAAGTGGTGGCCTGTACGAGGACGTTCTGTTATTGATTGTTTAAATTCATGTTCCCCAGCCTGTACTCTTGTGCTAAGGGCCAATAAATCCACCTTTAATTTATCAATATCTGTCTGTATTTTCTGTATAACATTAGCTTGGACCAAACAGCTAGTCTCATCATTATCATCATCATCATCATCATCAGTTTTATCCTATAGATATTTATAGCATAGATGTTACTTCTGCTGTAGGATTACGTCGTGTTACAAACGGGCCTGCAGTAAAATCTAAATCAGGCGTAGCACCCGAGCTACCCACATCATCCATATCATTTTCTCCTTGATTATTAGGTGTCTGTACATTATTACCAACCAAAGCCATCTGGGTATCAGTATATATTTCCTCCATATTTACAGAAATATAACATAACAAAAATCAATCAATAACAGAACTTCCCTGTACGGGCCACCACTATGTAACACTCCAAGTATTATAACGTGGAGAGTACAAAACAATATAGGGGAGACGCTCAGTTTACCCAACAAAAAGAAAAAGATATAAATCACAGACACAAAATCCGTACCAAACACCTGGTGTATTATACAAATATTTCAAATATACAGCGAGCTCAAAGTGTGTGTTTAAGGAGTGTATGTTAATGTAAATTGTCTTTGAGTCCATGAACACTCACTGTAAAAAGTGATACTCTATATTTACTCAATAAAATTGTGGCAACAGATTACAAGCAATATTATTAATTAAATTTAACACATTAGAATTAATTAGAATTAATCAAATGAGATGTTTACAAGCAATCATTCAAAATGAGTAAAATAACATGAAAAAAATAAGTAAAATGTATACAAAAATATTGGTTTTGTTGGACAAAAACGAGAAGCACCTGGCTGCAGCCTGCATATAGTGGCGGGGTTGCACATGTTAACCCGCCCCATACCTACTCTGATTGGTTCGATCGTCTTTCATAGGCATACATGATAGGAAATGTGTGCGTAGTTGGTGTACACTGTTAAAAATAATACACTATATTTAGATTACAAGCAATATTATTAATTAAATTTAACACATAAGAATTCATTAGAATTAATCAAATGAGATGCTTAGAAATTAACCATTCAAAATGAGTCAAATAGCACAACATAAATAAGTTTAAACAAAACAAAACAAAAAACATTTCTTTGAGAAAGAAAAACAAATCACTACACTGTAAAAAATTATTCACTTTATTTACTCAATAAAATTGTTTAAAATTGTATATCCTATATTATTAAGTAAATTTAACACATTAGAATTAATTCGAAATTATCAAATTAGATGCTTACAAGCAACCATTCAAAATGATTAGAAGAACATGAAAAAATTAAGTAAAATTTACACAAAAATATTGATTTCATTGAGAAAAAAAAAAAAACGGAAAAAAAAAAAAACGAAAAAAAAAAAAAACACTATGCTAAAGAATACTATGTTATACATGCCAGGCCAGTAGTTGGCGATCAATGAAACACCCTGTGAAAACATTATATGTATGCACATGACGTCAACATTTTTACAAATTCCACATTTTTGTTGCTTACATAGATATGATACAGGCATAATGTTCAGAAGTTTGTGTCTTCAGTCCCTCAAAACATAGTTATTGAAGACACCTAAAGTTCACAAACAGAATCACTGAAGGAGAAAAGGGTAAATTTATAGGGTTACCATTATAGTGGTCAGTGTTTGCTTTAGTTGGGCTCTTGACCCTTGACTCTTTAATATTACATTTTGTATGGTTTTTGTAACTGAATTATAGACAGCTAGATATGCCAAGAGTAAAGCTGTTCAGGTGGTGTTGGTTATGATTTTACATAATCATTGTTTGGCCTGAGTGTTATAAATAGAACCTGTTCTCTGAGTTAAATTAACATTCAATATAGCAGCCCCTGTAATTCAACAATAGAAGACCTGAAATCTCCTTTTAAGAAAAAAAATTGTAGTGGGGAAGGGAAACCTTCTTTTAGGCACACAGTGACATCAAGAACCAGCGTATGAATCTCAAGAATGGTGACGAACAGCATATTCAGATTAACAGATGAACTGTAAGCATCACAAAACAAGCTACTAAAAATTGCATAAAAAAGTAAAAATAAAAGAAAATATTAAGAATAAATCTTAAGACAATTAATCTCATAATTTATTCATGCCGCAAAGCATGATGGGAGCCATAAATGAGTTTTGATTGGTGGCACCCAGAATGCAGTGCAACATGCTTTTTGATGGTCACCATTGTTGAGGTTCTCAGCCTGATTCTTGATGTCTGTTGCCTAAAAGAAATACAATTTTTTTTTTTTTTTAAATGTTTTGAAACATTTGCTTCTTAGAATCTCTCTGATTATGCTGAAAATAACAGACCTTACACTGTACAGACAAAGGACGTCTGGTGTTGATAAGACACAACCAACTCAGAAATCCAGATCAAACGATGGCAAAATGCACAACACCAGATGATCTTATTCTTTATTGGCTTGTCTAACTGCTGTGTCACAATTACAGCAATCAACAAAATTGTTTAAAAGTTTAAGGGTCAAGAGCCCAACTAAAGCAAACACTGACCACCATAATGGTAACCATGTAGATTGTAGATTATGCTCCTTCAGTGATTCTGTTTGTTAACATAAGGTGTCTTCAATAACTATGTTTTGGGGGCTTGAAAACACAAGCTTTTGAACACTATGCCTGTATCATCTCCAAGTAATCAACAAAAACATGAATTTGTGAATTACATTTTTGCGCTGTGTTTCTTAATCGCTAACTACTGGCCTGGTATGCATAACATAGTATTCCTTAGCATAGTGATTTGTTTTTCTTTCTCAAAGAAATGTTTTTGTTTTGTTTTGTTTAAACTTTACTTATTTATGTTGTGCTATTTGACTCATTTTGAATGGTTAATTTCTAAGCATCTCATTTGATTAATTCTAATGAATTTCTTATGTGTTAAATTTAATTAATAATATTGCTTGTAATCTGTTGCCACAATTTTATTAAGTAAAATATAGTGTATTGTTTTTAACAGTGTACACCAACTACGCACACATTTCCTATCATGTATGCCTATGAAAGACGGTCGAACCAATCAGAGTAGGTATGGGGGGGGGTTAACATGTGCAACCCCGCCTCTATATGCAGGCTGCAGCCAGGTGCTTCTCGTTTTTGTCCAACAAAACCAATATTTTTGTATACATTTTACTTATTTTTTTCATGTTATTTTACTCATTTTGAATGATTGTTTGTAAACATCTCATTTGATTAATTCTAATTAATTCTAATGTGTTAAATTTAATTAATAATATTGCTTGTAATCTGTTGCCACAATTTTATTGAGTAAATATAGAGTATCACTTTTTACAGTGTATGCTAAGGAATACTATGTTATGCATACCAGGCCAGTAGTTAGCGATTAAGAAACACAGCGCAAAAATGTAATTCACAAATTCATGTTTTTGTTGATTACTTGGAGATGATACAGGCATAGTGTTCAAAAGCTTGTGTTTTCAAGCCCCCAAAACATAGTTATTGAAGACACCTTATGTTAACAAACCGAATCACTGAAGGAGCATAATCTACAATCTACATGGTTACCATTATGGTGGTCAGTGTTTGCTTTAGTTGGGCTCTTGACCCTTAAACTTTTAAACAATTTTGTTGATTGCTGTAATTGTGACACAGCAGTTAGACAAGCCAATAAAGAATAAGATCATCTGGTGTTGTGCATTTTGCCATCGTTTGATCTGGATTTCTGAGTTGCTTGTGTCTTTCAGCATAATCAGAGAGATTCTAAGAAGCAAATGTTTCAAAACATTTAAAAAAAAAAATTTTTTTATTTCTTTTAGGCAACAGACATCAAGAATCAGGCTGAGAACCTCAACAATGGTGACCATCAAAAAGCATGTTGCACTGCATTCTGGGTGCCACCAATCAAAACTCATTTATGGCTCCCATCATGCTTTGCGGCATGAATAAATTATGAGATTAATTGTCTTAAGATTTATTCTTAATATTTTCTTTTATTTTTACTTTTTTATGCAACTTTTAGTAGCTTGTTTTGTGATGCTTACAGTTAATCTGTTAATCTGAATATGCTGTTTGTCACCATTCTTGAGATTCATACGCTGGTTCTTGATGTCACTGTGTGTCTAAAAGAAGGTTTCCCTTCCCCACTACAATTTTTTTTCTTAACAGGAGATTTCAGGTCTTCTATTGTTGAATTACAGGGGCTGCTATATTGAATGTTAATTTAACTCAGAGAACAGGTTCTATTTATAACACTCAGGCCAAACAATGATTATGTAAAATCATAACCAACACCACCTGAACAGCTTTACTCTTGGCATATCTAGCTGTTATAATTCAGTTACAAAAACCCATACAAAATGTAATATTAAAGAGTCAAGGGTCAAGAGCCCAACTAAAGCAAACACTGACCACTATAATGGTAACCCTATAAATTTACCCTTTTTTCTCCTTCAGTGATTCTGTTTGTGAACTTTAGGTGTCTTCAATAACTATGTTTTGAGGGACTGAAGACACAAACTTCTGAACATTATGCCTGTATCATATCTATGTAAGCAACAAAAATGTGAATTTGTAAAAAGGTTGATGTCATGCATATAATGTTTTCAAAGGGTGTTTCATGATCGCCAACTACTGGCCTGGCATGTATAACATAGTATTCTTTAGCATAGTGTTTTTTTTCCGTTTTTTTTCTCAATGAAATCAATATTTTTGTGTAAATTTTACTTAATTTTTTCATGTTCTTCTAATCATTTTGAATGGTTGCTTGTAAGCATCTAATTTGATTATTTCGAATTAATTCTAATGTGTTAAATTTACTTAATAATATAGGATATACAATTTTAAACAATTTTATTGAGTAAATAAAGTGAATCATTTTTTACAGTGCTGTATACAAGATTTGAATCAGTCTCACCGGTGGATGATTGTAAACGAACGACCGAGAGAAGATCCAAAGTGATGACCGATACTGTTATAGTTCTCCTTGGTAAGTAATCCAATGTCCACGAAAAGTACACGAATGAAAAAAACTCCAAAACACAGTCGGTAAACTCCACCACCGTTGAAGACCTGGGCAAAAATAGAAACAAGCAAGGTGAGCAAAATGCTCCTGAATGCCGGTAAGCCTATACTAAACCTATATTGTAAACTTAACTTCCCTGTTATGATCACGTGGAAGTTCGTGGTGTGAAATCTAGCGAGACTGATCTCATCCGGGGCAAATACACACACATATACAGAGGCAGCAATACAGAAAACGGAGTGATAATAGATTAAACGATCAACAATACATTAGTGTTAATCAACAATCATATACATAAATCACCCCTTATGTGGCATTGCTACATGGGTGTACAGCAATACACAATAAAGCACTATATAAATGCATCATTCATTCAAAACATTCTGTACCATCATTGCCACATATGGCTTTGCTGATAGGCCAGCAGTGCCAGCTTAAAAGCATCTGATATGTGGGTGCTTTAAGGACAGCAAGCCAAATTTGTTCACACTTACAGTATTTATTATCATTTGTCAAGCTTCCTGTTCCCTCTGCTGATTTAGGGTTTTGGCAAGAGAGAAATATGGTGCACTAACACAAATTTTTGCCTACACTGAAAGGTTGTCAAACCCCCAACTATCCACTTCAACAACTTACAAGGAGCTACCGGACTGTCTGGTGAATCTAACCAAATAGGACTTGCAGGAATGTGGATGATCAATTCAGTGAGCACCATAAGTTGCACCATATCTTTTTAGAGTATGCATTGTGAAATTCAGCTTACTGGCACTGAAGTAGCACTGAAGATGTCCCTGGATTCGGCAATGGTTGAGTCAGACCAGTAAGTTTGTCCATACAACTGGGCCTTCGACCTCTACCAGTCTTCTTCTAAGTGGGAGGGTAAAGAAGTAAATCAGAGTTTATGGAGAAGAAAAGAAAGAATTTATTATTGCTAGAAATACATAGGATTTGAACCAGTAAACTAATTAGGCAATAATAACATACTTAAAATCATATTAACAATGATAGAAAATTATCAGAAGAGAATGTCATAAATCAGTGTTTTAATATTTTTTTTTTAAAAACACTACCACTATTTTATTAATATGTGACCCTGGACCACAAAACCAGTCTTAAGTCGCTGGGTTATATTTGTAGCAATAGCCAAAAATACACTGAATGGTTCAAAATTATTGATTTTTATTTTATGCCAAAAATCATTAGTATATTAAGTAAAGATCATGTTCCATGAAGATATTTTGTAAATTTCCTCCCGTAAATATATCAAAACTTAATTTTTTATTAGTAATATGCATTGCAATGAACTTAATTTGGACAACTTTAAAGGCAATTTTTTCAATATTTTGATTTATTTGCACCCTCAGACTCCAGATTTTTTAAATAGTTGTATCTCTGCCAAATATTGTCCTATCCTAAAGAAAAAAAAACATACATCAATGGAAAGTATATTTATTCATCTTTCAGATGTTATATAAATCTCAATTTCGAAAACTTGACCCTTATGACTGGTTTTGTGGTCCAGGGTCACTTATTATAAACTGCTAAGCAGTAGATCAGTAATATGGTATCTACAAAAGCAGGTAAATTATGTACATTGTGCTGCCATAATTATAACTAACATATGATTAATCATTGGGAAAAGGAACTACTTACTTTTCATATGTCTTAATTTAACATCGAGACACAACATCAAGTAAATACTGATCACAATGAGAATGTCCACATAATTTCAAGCACAAATCATTTAACATCATAACCATAATATTAGGTGGTGTGCATACACCACCCACTGCTAAATTAAACCCAGATCAATGTCACCACCTGCTGGCGAAAGCTGTGTTAAGACATGACCTGTGCCATCTAAAAGACAAATACAACTGAGCAAAAATAGTGCAACCTTGTCTGCAAATCTACCCAAGAGTACCATACCCCCCCAGACACTTTAAATATTATGTTGAAATTCATTTCCAATAAAATGTCTTTCCAAAAGTACACACAGACCTCATTGTTTGCCCACCACACTGCACATTTTCAACCAACACAAGTTTTTGTTAGTCTTTGCATTTTGTAAGTTTGTAAAAAATATGTATTTTGTAGCAAATTGTTTACAACAATAGCTTGCAGTTTAATCAGTAAGTTCTGAGTTACAAGAGTTTTGCCCACTGAGCCACACAACCCATTTTAAGGATTCTAGGAGTCTGTGCTGTTTATGCAAATCAAGCACAGCAGTGAGGTCTCCAGAGACATGTTTTATACTATAAAAAATAGCATGTACTGGTGACTCTTAGTTCTTCTAAACCACAGCACATGTAGAGCTAATTCTCTGCACATTCGCACATTATTTGAAGATGAAGTGATGGTAATTTCAGATCATATCACAGAAGGTATTTCTGGTAATGCAATCACATGCATATAGTTTAACTGATTGAATAATTCATACAGTACTTTATATTTACATGATGTTTCATTTAAAACATTGTGGTTATCTAAAGCTGATAATCATCAAAACTGTTAAGATACATAAAGATCACATTAACTTTATCTCTTCCCATCCTCAGGTCAGTGAATCCATTCTTTGCTTAATGGAAAATGGAAAATGGAACGTATTTTTACTTGATGTTGTTTGAAAATATTGGGTACATAAGATATGCCATCTTTGGTTTGGGAATTATTCTATATTGTGCTATTGTATTCTTTAATGTCCTTATTATTCTTGCAATTTTTCTGGAAAGGACATTGCACCAGCCCATGTACATTCTGATTTCATGTTTATCCGTCAACTCTGTGTTTGGAACAGCTGCTTTTTTCCCAAGGTTACTGGCAGACTTGCTGTCTGATACACACTCAGTCTCCCGTGCAGCATGTCTCTTACAGGCTTTTGTCATTTATTCATATGCATCAAATGAAAACACAATCTTAATGTTAATGGCATTTGACCGGTATGTAGCAATCAGTAAACCATTACAATACAACAACATAATGACCCCCAGGATTTTATCTGTTTTAATATCTATAAGTTGGATTTATCCGATGCTTTGTGTTGGAATTGCTGGTATATTAAATGCCAGACTCACGGTGTGTGGTAACAAACTGTGGAAGGTTTACTGTCACAACTGGGAAATTATCAAGCTTTCTTGTGCAAATACTATTGTTAATAATGTTTTTGGCTTTTTCATAGTGACCACAACTGTTATCATGCCTTTAAGTTTTATATTATACTCTTATGTTAAAATTCTTATCATTTGTAGAAAAAGCTCACTAGATTTCAGGAGAAAAGCATATCAAACTTGTATTCCACACATAGTGATCCTCTTAAATTTCTCAGTAGCACTTTTTTGCGAGGTCACTTTGAGTCGGATTGCACATTTAGAACTCCCTATAGGGCTGTCAATCATTCTTTCATTAGAGTTTCTCATTGTACCACCCATCCTGAACCCTCTTGTTTATGGTTTCAATTTTCCTGAAATTCGCAAAAAAATTATATGGATTATAAAAGCTTGCAAATAGCTGTAATAGGTGCTGCACCGATTGTTAACAAAGTTCAATGATTGTATGATTGTATTGTATAAATTATGTTATCATGATGTAAATAACATTTTATGAACTATGAACCTGTGAATTTGAGACTTTGCATTTTCCTATAAATTTTTGCCACAATTATATATTTACTATGCATTTTATTTCTAATTTAGCCTGTTACTGGATTCATGGCATGGTTCGGACCCTCGGTCACCTCTCAGATACCAAATATATCAGATACCGGACATTGCCTGTAAAATTAATATATGCAATTATTTAATTAATTAATATCATATATATATATATATATATATATATATATATATATATATATATATATATATATATTAGTGGTGTTAAACGATTAATCACATCCAAAATAAAAATAAACGTTTTTGTTTTCATATTAAATGAGTGTGTACTGTGTATATTATGTATATATAAATGCAAGCACATGCATGTATATATTTAAGAAAAATTGGTTATGTTTATATATTAAATATATAAATATATTGTATATTAAATATATAAATATATTTATATACAATATAAAATATAATAATATAAATGTCACAGATTCACCAGCCACAGCTGCTACACCAGTCAAACTAACCACCTACACCAGTTCCCTATCACCCAATTACTAATTACGGACACCTGATTCCATTTACCATACCCCTTATCTAGCCGCTCACCTCATTCTCTTGTTGGCTTGTCTCAAGGTTGTATGCATTTGCTGCTATTGCCATGCACTGGTCTTGTTCTGTCCCGGAGGAATTCCCAGAAGGAACTGAGATAAGGACTGTAATTTCACAGTTGATGAGTTTCATTGAGTGTTTTGAGTTTGCACTTACCGTTTTGGTTCAACCCTCTGCTTTCGATAATAAAGAGGCTCTTAAATTATCTTCCACTGTGTGCCTCCCTATCCAGTTGTGACAATAAATATATAATTGTATATACATGTAAATATTTTCAAAATGTATAGTGTGTGTGTGTGTATATTTATATATACATAATAAATAAACATACATATTATGCAAGTGAACCCTTGGTATTTCTAACTGACTCGATCCTAATGATCTGAGTGATCTGTTAGGTTTATATATTTAGTGAGTATATCTGCTATGTATTTAGGTCCTAGGCCATTGAGTGATTTATAAATGAGTAAAAGTAATTTAAAATTAATGCTAAATGTAACTGGAAGCCAGTGTAAGGACCTAAGGACTGGTGTCCCAGACAGCAACATACTGTAGTGTTGGCCCAGATCTGGCCCACATCTGGCCTGTGTGAAATCCATGCTGGCCAGATCTGGGCCAACACTATGTTGCTGTCTGGGCGTGATATGCTCAGATTTTCTGGTTCTAGTCAGAATTCTGGCAGCAGCGTTCTGGATGAGCTGCAGCTGTCTAATGGTCTTCGTGGGAAGGCCAGTGAGGAGACCATAGATGTGTCCCAAAGTTAAGTGCATGGACTCCGGTGTGCGCATTTGAAGTGCGAATGCGTCACAGTGGCGTGACGAAAGCTGTCCCAAACTGAAGTGTGCGGATTCCGAAGTGCAGATGTAAAGTGCGATTGCGTCACAGCGTCACGACGTAAGCTGTCCCAAAGTCAGAATGTGCACTCCGAAGACTTGCATTTGAAGTGTGAATACGTCACCGTGGCGTGACGAAGGCTGACGAATTTCAAAGCGATGTCAAATGCGCCCTCTGTTTCCCAGGAAAATTAAGTGTACATCTTATGGACACTTCGTACCCTACCATATCCCAGAATCACTTGCGCACATGACAACGGTGTTTATATTTAAAGAACATGGCAGGTGAGAGTTCTGTGGAGGAATTCACATTGAAATGTAAGTATTGTGTGTTAATTTAATCAAATACCTAGCAAAAGTGTTAAAAGCCAGGTTTTTTTCTTTTTCACATAAGGCCCACAAACAATAAGACAGCCACTATATAAGGCAATGGTCTTTCCCTTTGTTGTGTTTTTGAAGTGCTATCATGTAAGAGATGTCTACAAATGTTTTAACCAAAATTAAGCACTTCAATATTTTGTATGCATTTCCTGCTGTGTCATATTTTCTAATGTTAAAATTGCAAACCTGTCTTTATATTTTTCATAAGTGTTTCCATTTTCTCTTGTTTTAGTACTATTCTGGAGAAAGTGAGCATGTGCTGTTGTTGTTAACAGGCATGGTTTATTTGCTAAGTGTCCTGGGACAGGTGAGGGAGTGAGTGGAAGCTGGTGGAGCTGCTCAGGGAGCTGCTCATCAAACTCAAGAGAGGATGACAGAGAGAGAGAGAGAAGAGCGCAAGTTTTTTCTTCTTGAGAGAATGCTTAACAAATACATTATTTATTAGCCATTCTTCATTAGCCAAGAGAAAACTGGGAAAAAAATGGGTACATTACACACTGTAAAAAGTGATACTCTATATTTACTCAATAAAATTGTGGCAACAGATTACAAGCAATATAATTAATTAAATTTAACACATTAGAATTAATTAGAATTAATCAAATGAGATGCTTACAAGCAATCATTCAAAACGAGTAAAATAACATGAAAAAAAATAAGTCTAAAATGTATACAAAAATATTGGTTTTGTTGGACAAAACGAGAAGCACCTGGCTGCAGCCTGCATATAGAGGCGGGATTGCACATGTTAACCCGCCCTATACCTACTCTGATTGGTTCGATCGTCTTTCATAGGCATACATGATAGGAAATGTGTGTGTAGTTGGGTGTAAACTGTTAAAAATAATACACTATATTTACTTAATGAAATTGTGGCAACAGATTACAAGCAATATTATTAATTAAATTTAACACATAAGAATTCATTAGAATTAATCAAATGAGATGCTTAGAAATTAACCATTCAAAATGAGTCAAATAGCACAAAATAAATAAGTTTAAACAAAACAAAACAAAAAACATTTATTTGAGAAAGAAAAACAAATCACTATGCTAAGTAATACTATGTTATGCATACCAGGCCAGTAGTTAGCGATTAAGAAACACAGCGCAAAAAAGTAGTTCACAAATTCATGTTTTTGTTGCTTACATGGAGATGATACAGGCATAGTGTTCAACAGCTTGTGTTTTCAAGCCCCCAAAACATAGTTATTGAAGACACCTTATGTTAACAAACAGAATCACTGAAGGAGCATAATCTACAATCTACATGGTTACCATTACGGTGGTCAGTGTTTGCTTTAGTTGGGCTCTTGACCCTTAAACTTTTAAACAATTTTGTTGATTGCTGTAATTGTGATACAGCAGTTAGACAAGCCAATAAAGAACCTCAACAATGGTGACCATCAAAAAGCATGTTGCACTGCATTCTGGGTGCCACCAATCAAAACTCATTTATGGCTCCCATCATGCTTTGCGGCATGAATAAATTATGAGATTAATTGTCTTAAGATTTATTCTTAATATTTTCTTTTATTTTTGATTCAATTTTTAGTAGCTTGTTTTGTGATGCTGACAGTTCATCTGTTAATCTGAATATGCTGTTCGTCACCATTCTTGAGATTCATACGCTGGGTTCTTGATGTCACTGTGTGTCTAAAAGAAGGTTTCCCTTCCCCACTACAATTTTTTTTCTTAATCAGAATTCTTAAACTCTGGATTTTACAGGAGATTTCAGGTCTTCTATTGTTGAATTACAGGGGCTGCTATATTGAATGATAATTTAACTCAGAGAACAGGCTCTATTTATAACACTCAGGCCAAACAATATTTATGTAAAATCATAACCAACACCACCTGAACAGCTTTACTCTTGGCATATCTAGCTGTTATAATTCAGTTACAAAAACCATACAAAATGTAATATTAAAGAGTCAAGGGTCAAGAGCCCAACTAAAGCAAACACTGACCACTATAATGGTAACCCTATAAATTTACCCTTTTCTCCTTCAGTGATTCTGTTTGTGAACTTTAGGTGTCTTCAATAACTATGTTTTGAGGGACTGAAGACACAAACTTCTGAACATTATGCCTGTATCATATCTATGTAAGCAACAAAAATGTGAATTTGTAAAAAAGTTGACGTCATGTGCATACATATAATGTTTTCACAGGGTGTTTCATGATCGCCAACTACTGGCCTGGCATGTATAACATAGTATTCTTTAGCATAGTGTTTTTTTTCTCAATGAAATCAATATTTTTGTGTAAATTTTACTTAATTTTTTCATGTTCTTCTAATCATTTTGAATGGTTTCTTGTAAGCATCTAATTTGATTATTTCGAATTAATTCTAATGTGTTAAATTTACTTAATAATATAGGATATACAATTTTAAACAATTTTATTGAGTAAATAAAGTGAATCATTTTTTACAGTGCAGTTTTTCAGTATCTTTATTTAAATGTCACATTGTCAATGAAACAACCTAATTTCTATAGTTTATTTTTGTGATGCAAGTTAAAAATGAAATGCATAAGTTGTATACATTATTATTTTTTGTGTGCATATTTTTTGTAAATAAGCTTGAGTAGTTTCTGTACATTTTGTATTTTTGTTTTGCATATTCACGTGTAAATAAAAGAGAAGTACTTATGTACATTATTTTTTTAACGCAGCTTATAATTTTTTTTCACAAAACATTCTTATATATGTAAAAAAAAAAAATTGTCCTGTAAATATTTTTTTACACATTAAAACAAATTATTCTATACATAACTGAAAGCACTTATTACAACATAGTTTAGGTTTAACATCAGATTGTGCCCAGCCCTTGCCTCCATGTGTTCTGGGTCTTCACGAGGTGAATCTCTTGGTGAATGGCCAGCACATGATGTACTACTGGCAGACAGAAGAGAAACACCAGGGTCTGGATTGTGGCACTTCTCAGAAGATCCAGCAGCACTGTCAGGGCCTCACTGCTAGCCCAAAACCATTAAACACCTGTCCAGCGCTGGCATATTCAGCTTTATCCTGCAGTACAGGGGTCTGGTCTGATTTAGGAAAAGAAGGAAAAGAGAAATTGTTTAGAGCTATGACAACATACAGTAATTATTATAAGAAATACAGAGATACTTTAGTAAACTACTTTTAGTAACTACCAATACCATATTGGGGAAAACTACTAATCATATTTAAAACCTTAGCTAAAGGGATAGTTCACCCAAAAATGAAAATTCCAAACCTGGAGCAACTTAAGGGTGAGTAAATGATTACAGAATTTTCATTTTTGGCTGAAGTATCCTTTAAGTAAAAGTATTATCTTGCATACTCTAATATACTTAAGGTATTGAGAGTAAAAGTAAAGGTATGTACACTATTTATCTGAAAAAAATGCCAGTACCTGCATTTAAAGTTGTAATCCGACAAAGGACGCAGCAAACCAGTGTAACTTACCTGGCCTCAGTCTTGGCTAAGCATGAGGTACATCACTGTCTCCTCCATTATGACGTAAAACATAAAAACAAAAATGAGCAATTCTGGCTCCACCTGTCCTGTCAGGATTGTCCTCTCGTCAGCTCTCCTTTCGCACTGTGGCTATGCGACAGAGCGGTAATCGGAAACACCTGGTGGCGGAATTAGGAAATCCTGCAAAGGCAGATCATCTCATGCACTTCGGAGGGCCCTTCATGCACTTCGGAGGCCTGCACTTCGGAGTCCGTGGCCTTCGAAGTGTGCACACTCAACTTTGGGACACAGCTCATCACAATAGTCCACCCTGCTGGTGATAAAGGCATAAACAAAGTTCTCCAAGTCTTGACTGGAAACAATACATCTAATTCTTGCAATGTATTTTAGATGATAGTATGTTGATTTAGTTACTGCTTTGACATGACTACTGAAACTTAGGTCTGTCTCCAGAATCACACCAAGATTCCTGACTTGATTTTTAGTTTTTAGACCCCTAGAGTCAAGGTATGCATTCACCTTGAGAACTTCATCTTTGTTTCTAAATGCAATGACTTCAGAAAAGCTGTAAAGAAAAACTTATTTTTTAAATAAAAGCACAAAATTTAAAAGAAGACATCGGATGAAATTTTCACTTTTAAGTTTTATTAATTTTATTTACTACTTCTGTTTTTTTTTTTTTTTTTTTGGTGGGTCTGCCAGCTCCGAAAAGCTGAAAAGAATATTTCATACAGCCCTAAGAAGTCTGTTTCACTGTTTCCCAAGTTATTCTTTTTTTATTTCTATTTCATTGTTTTTAGACTGTTTTAATGGTTAACTTTTTGGATGAATTAGATGTGCTGCTCTCAACCTTTCCTGAGGATGGTTCTCCCCTAGTTATGCTTGGAGACTTCAACATCCACCTAAATAAACCTCTATCTGCAGACTTCCACACTCTGCTTGCCTCTTTTTATCTCAACAGAGTGTCAACTACTGCTACTCACAAATCAGGCAACCAACTGGACCTTATTTACACATGACACTGCTCCACTGATCATGTGCTGGTTACTCCACTGCACACCTCGGTCCCTGACACATCACTTACCCCTCCACATGTCATCTTTCGACGTAACCTACGCTCACTCTCACCCTCCTGGCTATCTGCTATGGTTTCATCTTTGCTTCCTTCCCCTAAACTGTTAGCATCTTTTGATGCTAACAGTGCTACTGATACTTTCTGCTCCACTCTTACATCTTGTTTAGACACTGTTTGCCCCTTGTCTTCCAGGCCAGCCCGTACCACCCCTTCTGCCCCTTGGTTATCTGATGTTCTACGCAAACATCGTTCTAAGATTCGAGCTGCTGAAAGAGTATAGCGCAAATCCAAAAATACTACTGACCTTAATGTGTATCATTCACTCCTCTCTTCGTTCTCTGCTTAATGTCTCCACTGCTAAAAGGACAAACTACCATAACAAAATTAACAATTCGTCTAACTCTCACATGCTTTTTAAAACATTTTCCTCGCTCCTTTGTCCTCCTCCTCCCCCTCCTGCATCAACTCTAATAGCTGACAACTTTGCCACATTTTTCATTAATGAAATTAAAAACATCAGTGCACAATTTTCCACACCAAAATCCGTCAAGCACATCTCACCAGCAAACATACATTCATTCACATCCTTCTCTTCACTCTGTGAGGCAGAAGTCTCCAAACTCATCCTTTATAATCATCCTACTACTTGTCCGCTTGATCCTATTCCATGTCATTTCCTTCAAGCCATTTCTCCTGCAGTTGTACCTGCACTCACTCACAACATTTACATATCACTCCACACTGGTGTTTTCCCCTCATCATTTAGACAGGCTCGTATAACTCCACTACTTAAGGAATCCACCCTCAACCCATCTCTTTTAGAGAACTACAGACCAGAGGGGTATTGCACAAAAGTAGAATTAAGAAAGCCAGGATAACAGAAAAGGCGCGGCTTGACCTAGTTCAATCAGCACATCCTGGCTTAGTCTGTTGCACATTTGCTAAGCCAGGATGAGAGCGTGCAGCTATGTCAAGCCAAGTGTAGATAGTTGGGATAAGTGCACGTTCACGGCATTCTGAAACAGACCATCGGATCGTTCACAGAATCAATGATGCAAAAATGGATAAAACCCGTACGGCATACTTCTCGCCAACTGAGCAACAGCTTCTAATGGAAACATATGAAGAGGTGAAACATATAATATGTACAAAGGGAAATACAGCTTCTTTAATAAAACAAAGACAAAGTTTTATTTCAGATTATAAATTAGATAAAATCAATTAGATAGAAAAAAAAAACCCTAAATAAAAATAGATAAAAGAGATAGATGCGATAGATTAAATAGACAGATAAAATGAGCAAAATAAATCAAATACTGTAGATGTGCATAGTGTATAAGTGTTTGCAATTAATCATACGTGTGCTTGCATAAGTAACATGCATGTCCACTGGTCACATTTAAGGCAAGGTGTCCAACTGTTAATTTAGGGAAATGACAAATAACTCCTTGAATTGTAATTATGATGGCTTCAGTTGAGCACTGGTTATTTGGACTAGGCTACTTATGCATTCAGTTGGTCCGCTATTGTCTGCCAGGCTTACCCACTTATCCACTATGCGTATCCACAGTATTTGATCTATTTTGTTCATTTTATCTGTCTATTTAATCTATCTCATGTCTCTTTTATCTATTTTTATTTAGGTGTTTAGTTTTCTATCTAACTGATTTAATCTAATCTGATAATTTGTTCTGTTTTTATCTATCTAATCGTTTATTTTATCTCTCTTATCTATCTATCCTTCTTAAAGAACAAGCGCGTCTGGCCAAAAAAGGACCTGGCAGCAAGTACAAGAACATTTTGCAGGCTGGTAAGTGACTTGATGTGTGAAAAAAAATAAAATAAATAATTAAATTTGATGAATAGTGTCTGCTGCCATATTTTATTGTCTGTGTTGATTTTAGCATTGAAAAAAAAAGGCTCATATGTCTGGCACGGGGGGTGGCCCTCCAACCCAAGACTTGACCACAGCAGAGGAGCTGGCCCTGGAGTTGAATAAAGGCCCAGCAAGAGAGACTGGCCTCTTCATACAAGGTACATTACTGCCGTACTACTGCACATGGAAAACAATCAAGTATTTAGATTTTGTTATGTGGACTGTCTGACTTTGCCTTACCTTGCAGTGTCTGGTAGTACACTTACACTTCTGGAGCCACCAGACTATGATCCGCTGGTGACTTCTCTTTATTAAAATCATAGGCTTGGCACGTCCTGTCAAAACTATCAATACAAGTTCTATTGAATATGGCAGAGGGAAGGCACATCTGATGATGATGAGATCGTGTCACTGGACTCCAGAAGGCTTGAGGTGTCATGTCAATTTTGTGTAAAGAAGATATTTTGAAGATTGCTTGTAATCAAACAGTTGGTGGCTCCTACTGACTTCCATAGTTTTTTTTTTTTTCTCTTTTATGTTCAACATAAGAAAGCAGCTCATACAGGTTTGGATAGAACTTCAAAAGAAGAATCAGATGATCCAGAACATATAAAGGTATTTTGTTGTTTTCTAAAAATATTTATAAGGTTGTTGCCATCCTCAAGAGTAGAACCATTTTC
>NC_056611.1:1539253-1549253 GCF_018340385.1 Cyprinus carpio
TATTGATAATAATAATAAAAAAAAAATCTAACAAAATAAGGAATGGATAGTGATAATTCAAAACACTTTATACAAACATTTTGTAATTAATTGATATTTTATTCAGTCTAATTCAATAAATGTTAATAAAACTAAAGAAAGAAACAGCAATTATGATGAAACAAACTAACAACAGCAAAAACAAACAGATGTAAAAAAGAGGAATGAAAATGTAATAATTATAAACAATTTTAACTATACACACACACACACTCTAAAAACTGCTGGGTTGAAAATAACCCAATTTGGGTTATTTTGGCAACCCAGCACCGGGTCAAAAAGGGACGAACCCAGTGCTGGGTTATTTTAACCCAACAAATGGGTTATTATGTTTAACCCAGCATGCTGGGTTGCTTTTTAATGGTTTAAAATTGCTACATTGCTAGGCTAAAATGAACCCAAATTGAGTTAGGTATTAAACCTACAAATCTTGTTCATTTTAAAATCACTTTTACACACAAATAATAACTATCAAAAGGTAAATATTTATTAAAAATAAGAGAAAAGTCAAAAAGTAACATGCATGTAAGAAGAAATGCAGAAAAGTATGGCAAGCTTTTTTGGTAAATTTTATATATTGTATAAAAATATACAAAAACACTATTATACAATAATTGCACAATTAGTTAAGTTCTTTACAAACTATTCTGGCATGACAGTACACAAATAAACCACAACATTAACACTGATATTATAACATTTAACAGGCGCATGCGTGTGTGAAAGAATATGAGCATGTGTATGAATGACAGAGTGTAAACTCCATTTCTACTAAACAACACAGAACAAGCATTTAACATTTTGTTTTTACAAATTATACACTTACAGTTTGTTTCATAGTCCATGAATACAGATCACCCAGCTAGAATTTTTTTGTTCTAAAAATGTTCTAAGAACATTACCATGCATTGTTCTAACAATGTTTTTAGCGGGTAGTTTTATTTTTGTTCCCAGAACGTTCTCTCAAAAGATAGGATAACGTTCTCTAAAAACATTCTAAAAATGTTTATTAATAACATTATTAGAACATTATCCTCTAACATTCTAATAAAGATTTAAGCAGAGGTTTAGATGTCAATGTTGATGTCTGTTTAAAAGTAACAATTTGGTTTGATGTCACCATAATGGTGGTCAGTGTTGGCTTTAGTTGTGCAATTTGACACTTGACTCGTCAGTGTTGTTCTTTAGCTGCTGTAATCTTTATTATGGCAAAAACAGCAAGAGAACATGTGGTTAGATGATGCTGGTTGCTTGCTGATGATTAAGACATCACCACATATGTGTTCTGGTTACCTGGTTTCACCCAATCAAATGTATGGTGTTAGTTGCATGTTATTTATTCAAGTGACTCAATGGGTCCACAGCCTGAGACACAGCTGAATTTAAAGCAGATAATTTCAAGGATTAGAGAATAGAAGAAAAAAAAATGAACCTGAACAATGGTGGCATGCTTCATGCTGCAATGTATTCAGGGTACATCATGGAAAACTCATCCATGGCACCCAGAATGCATTGCAACATGAAGCATGTCACCATTGTTGAGATTCATACAATAATTATTGAGGTCTCTGTGTGTCTAAGCATTCTGTGGTTCATGAACAGTGTAATTCAAAAAGAGAGACAAAAATACATATCATATAAATCTGCAGGATCTTATGCGTTGCAACACATTTGCTATACCCACTAATATTAAACTAATAGCATAGATTAGACTCCAGATAAAACCAGCTGATCAGATCATTACATGATGAAACTTTTAACACCAGCAAGTAAAAAAAAAGTCACCTGATGACATTTTTCTCTAACTGTCTTTTGCCGTAATAAATATAGTTACAGCAGTTAAACAAAAAGTAACATTGAAAAGACTCATACTGCCTAAGTACTGATCACCATAATGGTGACATCAAACTAAACTATTATTTTCAATAAACCAACAACACCTCTGTTAATCTCAATAAGAACTTTTTTACATTTATGGCAGAAATAAAGTCAGTCTTGTTTATAATAAGTGAAGTTGGTAATACAGTTTTTGCAGTTATTTACGCTGGAGTTTGACATCAAACAAAGGTTGGGTTTTCACTTTCAACCAACATTTGACTTCTGAGCAATGTAAGTCCACATCTAGTGTAATGGGGGGTTTTTATTAGTATGTTAGAGGATAATGTTCTAACAGTGTTATCAATAGACATGTTTAGAATGTTTTTAGAGAATGTTATCCTACCTTTTAGCAGAACATTCTAGGAACTAAAATAAAACTTGCCGCTGAAAACATTCCCAGAACATGAAAATTTTCTAGGTGGGCATGCATCACTGTCAATTTTCATGATCTCTTTAGCATAATTGATATAGTCATGAAGAAGCCGCATCAGCACAGCATGTGACATCTTTTACATCATCCAGGGCAGCGTCCTCTTTTAAAACCACTGTTGCATCAGTTTAGGGGAAAGGACATTCTCTTCTTTGACCAGCATTCATCCCAGTCACTGCCTGTTCTTCATCAGTGGCTTAAAAAGAGAAAAACATTTGAAAAAAGAAAACATTTAATTAAACTCTATCCATTTTCAGATAGAGGTGTATTCACATCAGTAAGGATAGGTAAATAGTCTTTTATAATGTCAACACTTTGTGTGGTTGTTTAATGTCTCGGTCTACCACAGCGCTCCAGAATGCTATAATGGCAGCACTAGTGTGAGGGCATGTAATATTGTTTGAATACATATATTGCTTTCAGAAAGCTACTTTACTGAAACATTAAAACAGACATGACATTCACATACCTCACAAATGTTCATGTACATGAAGGGCTGCTCTTCAAAGGGTTAGTTCACCAAAAAATAAAAATGGTCATAATTTACTCTCCCCCATGTTGTTCCAGACCCACACAAACTCTGCAAATTTTTGGAACACAAATAAATATATTTAATATTCTCTTAATTTTTGTCCTCCATTGCTAGTCTGGGAGACCGGTATTTTCTTTTGAACAGACACGTTTGTTATCATATAATTTAGATTTATTCATATATAGAAATATCAGAATGGATTACTTCTACAATAACTCTGTATTTATGAGGCTTGAAAATACAGATTATCTAGACTCTCAATGGATTAACAAAAAATTATGAGAAAATTACAAATTTATTAATTTGTTGTAAAGACAGACAAAAGTCTTATAGGTTTGGAATGACATGAGGGCAAGTTCAATTCAATTCAATTCAATTCAAGTTTATTTGTATAGCGCTTTTTACGATACAAATCATTGCAAAGCAACTTTACAGAAAATTAAGTTTCTACAATATTTAGTAGTAGCTTATCAGTGGTGACTGTCAGTTCATGTGCATATGGCAGAAATGTTCAGAAAAATCAATAAAAGACGTAAACAAACAGACGATTAACACTATTAACAGCAATTATGCAATCAAACTTATAGCAAAAATGTGGTAGTTCTGTATGTTGTCTCTGGGTTAGCATCATCTGAGGTCCTCTGAGGGGTTGGCATCATCTCTTCTCAGGTGTTCTGGATCCAGACTGGAGGTTGTGTAAATCCTAGTTTACCACGGGATGTAAATCCCGTGGCAAAGCAGAGAAACAAATAGAGACATAATTAGCGTAGCTGCTGTTCCAGCCAAGTAAAATCAATTAGTTTAACTCAAGTTAAAGAATAATAATGCACATTTGATCAGATATAACTGCAGTCCAAAATTATGAGATGCATTATTTGAATGCTTGGCCAAAGAGGTGTCTTTTTTAATCTAGATTTAAACAGAGAGAGTGTGTCTGAACGCCGAACATTATCAGGAAGGCTATTCCAGAGTTTGGGAGCCAAATGCGAAAAATCTCTACCTCCTTTAGTGGACTTTGCTATCCTAGGTACTATCAAAAGTCCAGCGTTTTGTGACCTTAGGGAGCGTGATGGGTTTGTAGCGTGGTATAAGGCTAGTTAGGTACGCAGGAGCTAAGCCATTAAGGGCCTCATAAGTAAGTAATAATATTTTGTAACTGATACGGGACTTAATAGGTAGCCAGTGCAGAGACTGTAGTATTGGGGTAATATGATCATATTTTCTTGACCTGGTAAGGACTCTAGCCGCTGCATTTTGGACTACCTGTAGCTTGTTTATTGAGGATGCAGGACAACCACCTATCAGTGCATTACAATAGTCCAGTCTAGAGGTCATGAATGCGTGAACTAGCTTTTCTGCATCAGGAACAGTTAACATTGTTTCGTAGCTTGGCAATGTTTCTAAGATGGAAGAATGCTGTTTTTGTAACATGGGAAATATGATTTTCAAAAGACAAGTTACTGTCTAATATAACACCCAGATTTTTGACAGTAGAGGAAGTAACAGTACATCCGTCTAATTGCAAATTGTAATCTACGAGATTCTGTGTAATGTTTTCTGGTCCAATAAGTAATATCTCTGTCTTATCTGAATTTATTAGGAGAAAATTATTGGTCATCCAATCTTTTACATTTTTAACACACTCTGTTAGCTTAGATAATTTTGAAGTTTCACCTGGTCTTGTTGAGATATATAGTTGAGTATCATCAGCGTAACAGTGGAAACTAATACCGTATTTTCTAATGATATTACCAAGGGGCAACATGTATATTGAAAATAGCAGAGGACCTATGACAGATCCTTGTGGCACTCCATATTTTACTGGTGATAAATGAGATGACTCCCCATTTAAATAAACAAAGTGGTAGCGATCGGACAGGTAGGATCTAAACCTTCTTAAAGCCTGCCCTTGGATACCTGTATAGTTTTGTAATCTATCTATGAGTATGTTTGTGATCTATGGTGTCGAACACAGCACTAAGATCAAGTAAAACTAGCAATGAGATGCAGCCTTGATCTGAAGCAAGAAGCAAGTCATTTGTAATTTTAACAAGTGCAGATTCTGTGCTATGATGGGGCCTGAAACCCGACTGAAATTCTTCATAGAGATCATTTTTTTTGCAGGTAGGAGCACAATTGAGCAGACACAACTTTTTCTAAAATTTTAGACATAAATGGAAGATTTGAAATGGGTCTGTAATTTGCCAGTTCACTAGGATCTAGTTGTGTTTTTTTTAATAAGAGGCTTAATAACTGCCAGCTTGAATGGTTTTGGGACGTGAATTTAATATAACGACGAGTTAATAATATTGAGAAGCGGTTTTTCTGCTACAGGTAACAACTCTTTCAGTAATTTAGTGGGTACAGGATCTAATAAACATGTTGTTGGTTTAGATGCAGTGATAAGTTTATTTAGCTCTTCCTGTCCTATAGTTGTAAAGCACTGCAATTTATCTTTGGGTGCGATGGATAAAACTAAAGTATTAGACTCTGTAGAATCTACATTTGTTATTGTATTTCTGATGTTATCTATTTTATCAGTGAAGAAATTCATAAAGTCATTACTATTTAACTGTGAGGGAATATTTAGATCGGGTGGCGTCTGGTTATTTGTTAATCTAGCCACTGTGCTAAATAAAAACCGTGGATTGTTTTGGTTTGTTTTCTATGAGTTTGTGGATATGCTCGGCCCTGGCAGTTTTTAGAGCCTGTCTATAG
This sequence comes from Cyprinus carpio, assembly GCF_018340385.1. NCBI lineage: Eukaryota > Metazoa > Chordata > Actinopteri > Cypriniformes > Cyprinidae > Cyprinus > Cyprinus carpio. The sequence goes on from NC_056611.1 coordinate 1,544,851, forward strand.
CTGGACATACTGTTTTTTCCAACGCAATTCTAAAAACTTCCAAGTTCGTTTTTCTCCATTTGCGCTCAAGACTACGAGCTTCTTTCTTGAGAGCGTGGGTATTACTGTTGTACCATGGCACAGTACGTTTTTCTCTAACCTTTTTCAATTTGATGGGGGCAACAGCTTCTAATTTATGATATTCTAATTATATAACCAGCACTTGATGATATTCTAGTTATTTTGTATTTATGTGTATTAGGAGCAGTTTGTAGTTCATGTGTATTTTTGTTTGTGAATATGTGTTTGTTTTTTGTTGCTGTAGTTATGGCTGGGCGATGAATATAAGCTATATAGTTATTATCATCAATACGCAAAATGCACGATACAAGGAAATGGTCAGTAACATCATCACTTTGAGGTACGATATCTATGTCAGTAAGATCGATTCCATGTGATATAATTAAATCTAGCGTATGATTAAAACGATGAGTGGGCCCGGTGACATTTTGCTTTACTCCAAAACAGTTTAATAAGTTAGTAAACGCAAGTCCTAATGCATCATTTGTATTATCAATATGAATGTTAAAATCTCCGAAAATTAGCGCTTTATCAGCAGTAACCAACAGGTCTGAAAGGAAATCTCCAAATTCTTTTAGGAATTCTGTATATGGCCCTGGTGGTCTATACACAGTAGCCAGAGAAAGAGATACAATAGATTTATTTTGCATAATTGACAGTGTAACATTAAGCATAAGTATTTCAAATGATTTAAACCTGTATCCTGTTTTCTGGGTAACACTGAGAATATCACTATATATTGTTGCAACACCTCCCCCACGACCAGTCTGACGGGGCTCATGTTTATAACAGTAGTTTGGTGGAGTAGACTCATTTAGACCAATATAATCATTTGGTTTTAGCCAGGTTTCAGTCAAGCAGAGTTCATCAAAACTATTATCTGTGATCATTTCATTTACAATAACTGCTTTGGGTGTGAGTGATCTAATGTTTATGAGCCCAAACTTTAAAAATTGTTTTTGTTCATTTATTTTACGTTTTTCTGGTTTAATCACGATAAGATTTTTTCTAGATCCTACATTAAATTTATATTTTGACCTCATTATTCGGGGAACAGACACAGTCTTAATAGATTGGACAGGGCAAGTACTTCTGACATTTAAGCGGGTAGAACAAAAGCCATCATAGCAGTTATTTGAGAATTGGCTTACTAGTCAAATGGAGCGTAGAGTCCTGGAGATGTTGTCTGAGAGCAGCTCCGCTCCGACTCTGCTGGGGTGCAGGCCATCAGCGCGAAAAAGCCTAGGTCGCTCCCAGAAAAGATTCCAATTATTAACAAAGAGCAGTTTCTGTTCTTTACACCATGACAATAACCATTCATTTAGAGCAAAAACTCTACTGAACCTTTCGTGTCCTCGTCGATACGTGGGCAGCGGTCCTGACACGATGCTCGTCGCCGCGGGCGTCGTGCTGCGAACCGTCTCGATCAGGATCCTGAAGTCCCTCTTCAGCGTCTCCGTCTGCCGCTGCGTGGTGTCGTTAACCCCGGCGTGAAGCACGACCACTCTGGGGCTCTCGTCGGCCTTCAGGATCGCGGGTATCTGCGCAGAAACATCGAGAACACGAGCACCAGGGAAACAGTGAGTGTGCACTTTACCTTCGGCTAACGTAGCACGGACGTGTCGGACGATGGAGTCTCCGACGATCACAGCGTCGCGTTGAGTGTGGAGTTTGGGTTCGGCTAGGTTAGGTGTGGAGTTTTCGAAGACCGGAGGGGGAGAAGTCGTCGCCCGGGGCCTGGCTCGCGTCCGCCGCTGCGGATGCACCCAGGGTCCGTGGTGTCCCGGCGCCGGCGTGAAGGACATCTGGGCAGATCGCGTCCTGGGTGCACCGGGCCTGTGCAGAGAAACACACGGGGTGGAGGTGGTGGGACTGTTAGCAGCGCGCGCTGTATACTTACCCTGGACTTGTGAGCGTCAGCCCGGGAGGTTTCCAGCGCGGCTCTCCACTCTCTCAGCTGGGCCTGCCTCTGCTCCAGGACCCGAATTTGCTTCTCCACGGCCTCCAGCTCGACCTGCACCAAATGCAGCTCGAACGTGTCGTCACCTGCACTCAAAGGTAGACAAGCATCCGCCATTAAAGCAAGTAACAGTGAGTAAAGCGATTGTAATGTGTGTGAATAGAGTATTAGCGATGCACGCGGGTTTAGCGACAACCACGCTGGTGATGCTAATGGGCTATAAGTTACTAGCGGATTCGGGAAATCAAAATAAAACTAGTGATAACAAGGCGCTCTGATTGTTTTTGTTGTAGAATATGATAGAGGATATATTCATACGTTATAGAAACGAAAATGATGGTGTATAAAATAGATTTCAACAATAAAAAATTAGACGATAGAGAAATAACGTGACGGAGCTCAAACTAGAGGCATACGACAGCAACAAACAGGAAGTAAATTATTTGTAAATTATTTGTAAAGTAAATTATTTTTTTGTGTGAACTATTCCTTTAAGAAAGGATGACCAAGAATGATGACCCTCCAAATCAGACAACTCCAAAGTTGGTTTGAGTTCTGCAATGAAAAACACAGACATCAGTGGTTTTCATGAAATATGAACACGTAATCACACTGTGGTTGCATCAAAATGTGAAGTAAACAGGCAGGAGACAACAGAAAAACTTATTTTCTAAAAATAACTTACATAAATCTCAAAAGAATGATGCTCTTCTATGTCTCTGGTTTCAACATCTACAAAAACAAAATCAAACATTCTTTTAGTAAAAAAAATAAATAAATAAAATAACATGGAATTATGAAGTTCACTTGCCTTAAACTGTCTTTCCCTCTCTTTCAAAGAAGCTGAGAAAATCACCTCCTCACACAAGCAGGCTTCTGTGTCCTTAACTTTAAAAAAAAAAAAAAAAAAAAAAATGATAACATGATGGAATTATGAAGTTTTAAATATTCAAATGTAATCCCCTTTGTATTCATTAACATTTTCATATGTAACTGTAATTTAATTACTATTTTTTTCTTAGTAAATGTAACTGATTACAGTTACATTTATTTTGTAATTAAATTACGTAACGCCATTACATGTAACTAGTTACTCCCCAACACTGCCAACAACTATGGTATACACAGTCATGGATATATAGGACTATACAGCCATCTAATGGTTACACAACGTTATTACAGATGATTAATGGTGCATAATTTAGTGGAGGTACACTCAAAAAAATAGCTTGTTGGTCTAACTTAATAAAATTATGACACACATTTCCACGCATTTAAACTGATTTATTTTAACTTAAATTAAGTTAAATGTACTGATGAGTAAAATTCATGCTAATTTAATGAGATCACAACAATTTCACTGGACATATTCTGTGAATGTTCCCTGAACATAATTCACTCTTGTTGATCCAAGCAGTATTGTTGCTGTTCAGACTGGTGCCTTTGTGCAGAGTTGCGTGAGTTTTATGCATTTTTATGAAAATAGAAAGGCCTGTTAGAGTTTAGGTTTTTAATGTTTAGTTATTTTGAACATTTAAAAGAGTCCAGACAACATAATTTTTTTTTTTTTTTTTTTTTTTTTTTTGGCTACCATTGTGGTGAAGAGTAGAGCTTGAGCTTAGGTTGTCAATAGGTGTCATACACACATGTAAATGGTATATGATTGTTTGATTGTGAAGGGTAGAAATGGTGACAATATAGACTGTGCACATCATGTACTGATCCTCAAGCTGATTTATTTTATTTCTTATTTAGATTCTAACATTTATTCTTTTGAGAGTGTAACAGCCAGCATAACACTTTCAACATATGCAAGTAATGATCATGCAAAAATGTTCTCATGACATTAGCAAAGTTACAGCTCATGTGGCCTATAGCAGTGCTTCCCAAACCTGTCCTGGAGGACCCCCTGCCCTGCACATTTTGTATGTCTCCCTAATCAGACACACCCAGTTTAGTTCTTGCAGTCTCTACTAATGAGCTGATGAGTCGAATCAGGTGTGTTAGATAAGGGAGACATACAAAAAGTGCAGGGCAGGGGGGCCTCCAGGACAGGTTTGGGAAGCACTGGCCTATAGTATAAACTAACCACAAAGTCTATACTTCACCATAATGGTAACCTCAAAAATAAGCATTAACATAAACTATTTTTAATGTCAAAAATAACTAAACAACAAACTTTAATATGTCTTTCCCTTTAGCAAAAATATATTAAACAGCACTTAATTTCAACATTTATTCTCCTGGTCTATCCCTACGCAAAGCATGCTGGGAACTAGAAATCCACTGCAACATAAATGTTTCATGTAGGCCCAACTTAACTTCAGTGGTTTAAGTTAACATTTTATAAATGTAATTTCATTTAACATAATAAAATTGAGTA
>NC_056611.1:2451753-2585480 GCF_018340385.1 Cyprinus carpio
CGACAACATTGTGCGCTGTGGGAATACAGGTGGAGATTGAGCTGCAACTGGTCACTGGACTATACTATGAGGAACTTACAGACATTTTACAGATGGATTTAATAGATTGGTTTGGGGAGGCATCACCCAGCTCTCCTGTGTCTCCGCTGGTTCTGCCCAGCCCTGAATCTCCTGCGTCTCTGCTGGTTCCGCCCAGCTCCTGTTCTCCTGTGTTCCCTCCCAGCCTCCCTCTCCTGCCTCCTCTTAAACCAGCCAGTTCCTCGGCCCTATTACCACTGGTGCCTGTCAGTCCCTCAGCTCACCTTTAGTCAGTGCCATCTGGATGCTCTGATCCACCTCGGGACTTCCAGTTTCAATCTCCACCTTGGCGTGAGGATCCCCTGTCTCCGCATCTAGCCTCTGATCCCTGGACTCCACCTTGGTCCTTCGACCCATTGGCTACGCCTTGGCTCCTAGCTCCCTCATCTCCACCGTGGCCCATCATCCCACCAGCTCCACCGGGCTCCCTCGTCCCTCCGGCTCCTCCTTGGTCAGTCGTCGACCATCCGCTGCCTCAGGACTCCACTCCTCTGGCTTCCCCTCTTCACTCCATCCCTCTGGCTCTGTCAGGCTCCTCCTTCCCTCCGGCTCTGCCTCCATCCTGAGTCGTTCCGGCTCCTCCGCGGTCTTCCAGAACACCGCTGCCACCTCGGTCGCCTGAGCTTTCTGCTCCGCCTTGGCACTCTGGATCCTCAGTGTCACCCTGGCTCCGCAGCTGCTCTGCTCCATCCTGGGCTTCACCCATTGGCTCAGTCTCCGTCAGTCGGCTCCCTGGTGTTGTCAGCTCCTTCTCCACCATGGCTCCTCCTGCCGTTGACTCCACCGTTGGCCGCTATCCTGGCTGGCCTCTGGAGTTACATCTGGCTCCAGTCTCCTCCTATCCATGCCGCCCTGGCCGTATGGACTATGCTCCCGTTCCATTGCCTGCTCCACGCCCCCCTCCTGAACCCCCACCCTCCATCCTCAGTTGGACTGTTTTTGTCATTGTGAGGATGCACCATTCGGGGAGGGGGTGAACTGTCACATGTATGATCTGTTTTGGTTTAGTTTTCTGTGTTTCCGTTAAGCCGAGTTCAGACTTCACGATTTAAGCCCAGTTTTTGGCTCACCGACAGGTTTTGAGAAATCGCCGACAAATGGCCGAAATCACAAATCGGTGCTCGTTCACGCGAGTGACAATCACACAGTGTGAATGAGCAAAGACGCGATTTGAAAGAATCGCCGATGAGTCGCCGATGCCCGTGAGATATTTGGCATGCTAAATATCTGGACTTGTCGGCGATTCAAAATCATGCTGTGTGAAAATTGTTCTGACTGAAAACTACGTCGGTGATGACCGACAGCCAATGAGAGAGCAAGATACAGAGCAGCGGGGAGTTCGGGGAGGAGTTATAGACCACAATATCAGCAAGCATGGCTTATTTTCTTTTTCTTGTTTTCGCTGCAAATCAGCGCACAGGCAATTCGTATTGCAAGCTTCTTGCTGGCTACCATTTTTAATAATAATCCCAGTCTCACGTGAGAACTCCGGTTTTGCACGCGTGATATCGCGTTGTTTCCTTGTCACATCTCGCGTGTGTTTGGTTCTGAAACGTGTAGTTTGCGTGCCAGGCAGAGTTGTCGGCAATTCTTCCTATTGTAAAGTCATGCAGTGTGAAACCTTCTGTCGCCGATCCATCGTGCAGTGTGAACACAGCAGCAACTGAATGCTGGCCAAGATAGTCATGCAGTGTGAAAAGAACAGTGACCCGACTACTTCGTGCAGTCTGAACTCGGCTTTATCCTGTCTAGTTAGTTTTTTGATTAATTAGCTCCACACCTGTTTCTGTTCTTCTTGATTACATTCACGGTTTAAGTCCTGTGTTCTCCACTGATTCCTTTATCTGCTATTGATGTTTAATTTCTCCTGTGGATTATTAAAATCTATTGATATCTCCTTTGTGCGCTTTGCTTTATACACCTCAACACGTAACAGACACCCAGCTATTGTGAGATAAAAATACAATTGTGAGAAATAAAGTGAATATTTTCAGAAATTATTGCAACATTTAAAGTTGTAATTCTAAGATATTAAGTTTGGGATTCCATAATTTTGGCGCATTGAAAACTTTACTGAAAAACTTAACGGCAATCTTTTGCTGTTGTGTAACGCTGCATCCACACCAGCAGGTGTCAGTAGTGATCAAGGGCGGTTCTTGCTGTTTTGTTTTCAGGTGCCAAAATGGCCCAAAATCGTTCCTAACTTAATGGACCCTGTTCACAAGAATGATGACGCGTTTATGGTCATCAGCATCAAAAATCCTCAAACGTTTTTTTATTTTTATTTTTTAAATGTTCATTTATAACACTATACTTTGTATTATATAATTTTAGCATTAAATTTCAAAAACCGCTAATGTGAGGGTGTTTCTAATATAGCGTCTATGGGAGGGATGGTAAATTAATTTTTTTTTTTTTTTGAAAGTAATGAAAACACTATCGTAGAGTTTTTCTTTTGCTATTTGAGCAAATGGGAATGCAAAAAAATATATTTGTGGTACTCTCCCATTCACTGCTCTTGAAGTGAACCCAACTATGATGAATGTGAAAATGGTCCATTTGACCTTTGGAAATATACAGCTGACATTATGCCGTTTGTTTCGGTCATAGGTGCTGGCTCCAGCAGTTGAATGGCTGGATTATCTGAACTTCGTTCTGTCACCGCTGGAGCTGAACGACACTGAGCCTGTGGTGGTCTACGCTAAAGAATACCTGCAGCAGGTTTCGGATCTCATCAACAAGACCGACCACAGGTACAGCTGTCTCCATGGTTACAGCTAATCAGAGTTCAGGAAAAGGACGTCCCCACCGAGACGTCTGTTTAGATTGTGTATCAGAACATTCAGTGCTAATAACAGCCTGTCTCTCTCTCTCTCGCTGTCCCTGTTTCTGCCTTCCTGTCTGAGAATATTAATACATTTATTTTTACTGCTTCTTTTACACTGTCTCTCTCTTTACCTGTATAAATAAATGAATGCACATATGTAGAAATGATCCCGTTTTTCGATATGTGGATGCATTCTCTCTCTTTCTTCCCCAGTCTTTTGAATAATTACATGATCTGGAATCTGGTGCAGAAAGGAGCGTCCAGTCTGGACCAACGCTTTGAGAATGCTCAGGATAAGCTGCTGGAGAGCCTCTACGGCACTAAGAAGGTGTGTGTCGTTGGATTGTGTGTTAAAGAAATGGTTCATGCCAAAGTGATAATTCTGTTGTCATTTATTTGCTCACCTTCATGTTGTTCCAAACCTGAATGTTTCATGGAACACATTTTTTCCCATATAATAGAACTGAATGGGGGCTAGAATTGTCAAGCTTAAAAAAAAAAAAAAAAAAAAAATTTTAGTCATTATTCACTGAAAGTCTTTTTCACACCTCTCTAATTCTTATTTGCATTAATGCATATTCAAACTTGATGAGTCAAACCTTCAGTGTGGTTCTAATGCTAAGCAATCATATGGCTTCAAAAGACTTGAAATATAGCGTCAGAGTTGTATGGACTAATTTTATATAAAAAAATATGTATATAGTTTTTAAGATTTGAAGTACACAACAAGTGCAAAGTTAATACAATTAGGCACACTTTTTCATAGGGACATGAGGGTTGAGCCAATTTTGACAGAAAAAAAGGGGCCATTAAAGAAAGAGTCTGGAATGTCTTTTTGTTGTTGTTGTTGTTCAGTTGGAAGATGTTTCAAATTGACTTAACCACAGTAAAAATCTGGTGCCCATTTTGTGTTTTCATGATTGCTTGTTTCAGGATCGTCAGTTAAGTTCATCTGCATGTCATTTGTCAATATGTCTGTTTCATATTCAGTCCTGCACTCCACGCTGGCAGACGTGCATTGGGAACACAGATGACACTCTTGGTTTTGCATTGGGTGCTCTTTTCGTCAAAGCCACTTTCGACAAACAGAGCAAAGAAATAGTGAGTCACGTAAAACCATATGTCATGTTTAGACTAAAAACTACTGTACTGTATTTGAAAATGTTGAAATACTGTTATGAATGTTGAACAGCAATTTCTGTTCTCATGTTTAATTTAAACTCTCATTGGTGGCATGTGTTTGCCCCCATGTGGCAGCAAAGTAAATTACACAGTTCTTAACTCAATCTTTCTGTCATAACGCAGGCGGAGGGGATGATCAATGAAATCCGCACAGCTTTCAAAGACGCGCTGGATGATTTGAACTGGATGGATGAACAGACCCGACAAGCTGCCAAGGACAAGGTGAGCGAGAGTAAGAATTACAGAGACAGCAGCATGACTGGATAACCCAAACTTGCGGATTTGTCTGGGATTCAAGACTGCAAAAACAGCTTAACTGTAAACACTTTGCATTGCGTGCCAAAAAATCAGGATAAAGTGTCTTTTCTGGCTCTAGGCGGATGCCATCTACGACATGATTGGATTTCCAGACTTCATTCTGGACTCTAAAGAGCTTGATGATGTGTATGACGGGGTGAGTCAGCAAATGGCTTTTGTTTCAATGTTTAGCATCACAAAACTTTTTTCCAGTTTTAAATGATTTTCAGCATGATTTAATGAAGCTGAAATTGTTGAAATATTAAAAATAATAAGAATTCTGCTTTAGTAATTAGATTAAATTAAATTTATGTAACAGTAGCCTACCATTCAAAGGTTTGGAGCCCGTGCATTTTTTTCCCTTCCTGAAAGAAATAATACAAAAATAATACATAGATCAAAACCAAACATTCAAGACTTCTACACTGTTCCAAAAATATCTTTCAAATAAATGCTTTTTTTTTTTCTTCAGAGAATCTTGAAAAAAAGTATAAGTATCACACAGTTTCCACAAATGTTTTGATAATCAGAAATATTTATTAAGCAGCAAATCAGCATATTAGAATTATTTCTGAAAAATAATGTGACACTAAAGACTGGAGTAATGATGCTGAAAATTCAGCTTTGATCACAGGAATAAATTAAATTTTACAATATATTCAAATAGAAAACTGTTATTTAAAATTGTAATATTATTTCACAATTTTACATTTTTTACTGTATTAAACAAATTATTAAATAAATGCAGCCTGGGTGAGTAGAAGACTCAAACAAACAAATATACAAACTAATAAAATTCATTAAAAAATATACCAGGATGTTTATTATATTATATTATATTATATTATATTATATTATATTATATTATATTATATTATATTATAAACAAATATATTATATTATATTATAAACTGATTAAGTAAATAATTTTTGCCAAATTTCATTAATATTACAAATATACCAGCTAACAGGTCACATGTTTTTCTTGTAGTATGAGGTTACAGAAGACAACTTCTTCCAGAATATGATCAACTTCTATAACTTCTCAGCACGAGTGATGGCAGACCAGCTGCGCAAGCCCCCCAACAGAGACCAGTGAGTGTAAGAGTGTGTGTTAAGAGCGAAGCATGTGAGACGTACTGTAAGCTGACGGCTGATTTCTGACTGCTGTAGATGGAGCATGACTCCACCCACGGTGAACGCATACTACATGCCCACCAAGAACGGGATCGTCTTCCCCGCCGGCATCTTACAGGCCCCCTTCTACGCCCAGCATCACCCCAAGTGAGCAGACATGCCTGCAGCAGTTAGGATGTCACTAACAGACCTGTCTTTCCTCCTGAGGATGTAATAACACTGATGATTTGTGTCTCACAGAGCTTTAAACTTTGGTGGCATTGGAGTGGTGATGGGACATGAGTTAACTCATGCCTTTGATGACCAAGGTTAGTACACCTTCATACATGTTTGTCTTCCACTGATGCCCAATAATATTGTTAGTCAAGATTTCTTCCAACAAAAAGTCAACATCTAGCTTCAGTTAATATCTTCCACCCTCTTTCTGACCCTTAGAATAAAACTTTCCACCTTTAATAATACACTGCACTACTGTAATACATTTGGAAAATAAATACTGTAAAAGAGTCGAGACTGAAGGTAATGTTTTCTGACACTTAATGGCAATTAATTTCAAATATTTTAAAATATAAATGTATATTAAGTGTGATTACTGTAACTCAACTTTAGAGTACTTTCTTCACACACTTTAAAGGCACAGTTCACACAAAAATTAAAATTCTGTCATTTATTCAACCTCAAGTTGTTCCAAACCTGTATGAGTTTCTTTCTTCTTTTCATCACAAAAGAAGATATTTAGAAGAATGTTGGTAACCAAACAGTTTTTGGTAGCCATTGACTTCCATGGTAAGGGGGGAAAAATACTGATGTCTACCAGTAACTCTTTTTTTTTTTTTTTTACCAACATTCTTTAAAGCGATAGTTTACCCAAAAATGAAAATGTGATGTTTATCTGCTTACCCCCAGGGCATCCAAGATGTAGGTGACTTTGTTTCTTCAGTAGAACACAAACCAAGAACCAAGTCAAAAAAACACTTTGTACACAAACAAAACCAAATGAAAGCCTGCGGCTCGTGATGATAAAATTTAATCCTGCAGCTCGTGATGATGATTTGTTTTTTAAATAAACTGAACAGTATTTATATTGTTTTTTACCTCTGATTCACACAATGTCTGAACTGTCCTGATCGCAGACTTACTGTATAAGTGCATTACTGCCACCTATCTCTCAAATGGACCATTAACACTCTATCTACAATCTCAATTAGGAGTGTCAATGGTCCATTTCTCAGAGATAGAAATGCACTTATAAGTCTGCGATCCGCCGTAAAGCAAGAAGAAGACGCGTCACATGCCGACTGTTGAGAACGCACTCAGGACAGTCCGGAAACTGCGGTGAATCAGAGGTAAAAAACTATATAAATACTGTTCAGTTTCTTGCACAGACAATGTATGTAGACATCAATGTATTGTCACAAGCCGTAAGGTTTAATTTGGTTTTGTTTGTGTATGTTTTATGACTCTCAAAGCCATGATTCCCATTCACTTCCATTATATGACTGACAGACTGCAACGGTTTGAGTTAAAAATCTTTGTCTGTGTTCTACTGAAGAAACAAAGTCACCTACATCTTGGATGCCCTGGGGGTAAGCAGATAACATAATTTTTTCATTTTTGGGTGAACTATCCCTTTAAAATAAATTTGAGTAAATAATGACAGAATTCTAATTTTTTGTGTGAACTATCCCTTTAAGTACTTCATCCTTGTGTAATTTCATAAATCTGTTATCTCTGAAATAAAGTGGAAGAAGCATTCATGGTAAACTAAAATATACTTTAATATCATTACAATTGAAACTTGTATTTTATAGATTTAAACTAGCACTGTCAAACAATTATTTTAGATTAATCGCATCCAAAATAAAAGATTTTGCTTGCATAATATACTATATGTGTGTTGTTCTGTGTATATATATATATTATGTATATATAAATACACACACATACGGTATATATTTTGAAATTATTTACATGTATATTTACATGTCTATATTTATATTCATATCATTTATATTATAAATAAATACATTTAATATATAAAAATAAAATATTTCTCTGAAATATATACATGCATGTGTGTATATTTATTTCTACATAATAAATATACACAGTACGCATACATATATTATGTAAATGATATATTTTTGTTTGGATGGGTTTATTAATGTTTGTTAGTTTGAAATTTTTAATTTAAACATATTTGCAGTAACACGTTTGTGATAATATAAATCTATTAATTTTAAATGTAAAATTGAATAACACAGTACAGTTTTAAAACATCAAAATAAGCATTTTTGTTTTTAGAAACAATGAAAATGTCTCTATTTAAGTTCACTTAAGTGCCCTCAGATTTCTTCAGCATGAATCCTTTAATATTTAAAGTACACTCAATATAATTAAGTGCACTTCTTTTTCACAAATAGTTTAACAGCTTCTTTGCAAAACCTTTGCATTATCTTGCATCAGGTTAACAGAACAAATCCATACCTGTTTACAGAGGCATTTTTGTTGAAGGTGTTTGAGTTCTGAAAGTTGGTAGACTGAGGACAATTCAATATTTCATCATATAATGCTTTAATTCTGTTCCACAGGCAGAGAGTATGACAAAGATGGAAACCTTCGGCCGTGGTGGCAGAACTCCTCGGTGGACGAGTTTAAGAACCGCACCGAGTGCATGATCGATCAGTACACTCAGTACACCATCAACGGAGAGCACATCAACGGCAAACAGACGCTGGGAGAAAACATCGCAGACAATGGCGGCCTGAAAGCTGCCTATCATGTAGGTTATGCTTCAGGTTTTGTATTGTTTAGAAAAAACAAACGTACATATTCAACAAGAGGTGCAGCCTAAATCTGAGGAAATGAAGCAGACATCAAGCTCCAGTCGTGTTCTAATCTGGACTGTTTGCCAGCCTTATAAACTCTTTCTCAGTACTTTTAGAGGCTCAAGTTATTTATTCATAATGTTTTAATAATTCAGATGACAGGCCTGAGAGTGGATGTCCACCATAGGAGTGGATGGTCATTTAAAGCCATTAGAGAAGGAAGTTACATTTTACAAAACCATCCCATAGGAAATTTCTTATTGAATATTCTGTGGTTCACAGATATAAATCAGCGTACATTTTTTTATTTTCAAGCTAAAGCAAGCATTGCAGTTCAGTTTAGTAAAGATACTACAGATTAATTTGGAGATCTGTTTGTTTTGCAGGCGTATCGCTCATGGGTGAAGCAGAACGGCGAAGAGAAGAGACTCCCAGCTGTCAATCTGACAAACGACCAGCTCTTCTTCGTAGGTTTTGCACAGGTATGAAAAGACACACATAAAAAAGAAATCAGTTTGCTATAATAGTAACAAGTATTATGTGATACACCCACTGTGTAACTGCAAAAAAGACACTGTGAGACCAAATACTAACCTTAGTTTACATATCAGACAAAATATGTAATGCATTTGCTAAATACGTATATTTTAATAATAATAATAAAACAAAACTTACTACAACAAGGTTCTGTACATTAACATACACATTAACATACATGAACATGCTTTAGGTATTATGTACTAAGAACATTTTTAAATTGTTGTTCATGTTAATAGATTTCAATTATAATAGAAAGTATCAGTTATAATTCAGATTTTTGTGCACCAAAGCTGCATTTATTTAATCAAGAACTCAGTAAAAACAGTAACATTGTGAAACATTTTTTAAAACAATAAATCCTATTAGAATGATTTTTAAAGGATCACGTGACACTGAAATACTATTTCACAATATTGCTGTTTTGACTGGATTCTTTATCAAATAAACTGAGAATAAGAGACTTTTCTAAATCGTTAAAAATCTTTCTTAATCTTGGTAAATGTTAACATACAATAATTATAGAACACATTAGAAGTTATTTGTATAATTTATAAACGATTGTTATGTTAATATATTAATGTTATACAACTTACAATGTTAATATATTAAGATATGTAGAAATTAATGTTGATTATTACTTAATATGTACCGTATTTTTAGGACTATAAGTCACACCTAAGTATAAGTCGCATCAGTCCAAAAATACGTCATGACGAGGAAAAAACATATATAAGTCGCACTGGACTATAAGTCGCATTTATTTAGAACCAAGAACCAAGAGAAAACATTACCGTCTACAGCCGCGAGAGGGTAATGTTTTCTCTTGGTTCATTTCTCTTGGTTCATGTCAAATGAATTTTGATAAATAAGTCGCACCTGACTATAAGTCGCAGGACCAGCCAAACTATGAAAAAAAGTGCGACTTATAGTCCGGAAAATAGAGTAATAATTATTAACTTTATTGCAGAAATACATTTTGTTTAATGTTCAAATATATAAAAATTATGTATATAATTCAATTAAGAAATAAAATACAAATGAATATTATTAAATATAGTTTTATTGTATTTCTGTAATCAAATATCGATACTAAAATCTTCCGAATGCATTGCGATTCTCTCTGGAATCGATTCTGAGCATAGATTTTAACAGCAGATGGCGCTCTACTCTAGTTTTTATCCACACTCTCACTTTTGCATTCAGCTGAGTCTGTAATTTTACCTTGGCTCAGAATGCTTTTATGACGCGAGATTAATGTAAACACAGCTCACTGTGAACACGCTTGTAATTCACTTCAACCTTTTCAAATTTAATGAATGAATATTTTAGGTTCAAGTGTGTGTAAGGATTTGGAAACAAGCAGAGTAAGGCTTTTTCTAAAGCGTGCAGCGCCATCTGCGGTTAAAAACTACGCTCAGAATCGACTCGAGAAAGAAACGCGATGAATTCGGAAAATCTCAGAATCGATGCGGATTCATTTCTCGATTCGCGATGCATCAATTTCTTTTCCCAGCCCTAGTGTATACCAATATAATTTTATTGATATTATTAAATTAATAACAATTAATATTAACTAACATATGATGTAAGTCATATACAACCTTATTGTAATGTGTCACGGATATTTTAACAGACAATATTTTTGAAGCAAATAAGGCAGTTGCTATAAGGTATTATTGTACTTTAGCTATATTAGCATGGCCTACTCTACCATACAGCAGTAATAAAAAAAAATGTTTAAAAAACGACACAATGCAGAGCTCTGCCTGTAAAAACATGGCTTCCTCTGGCTCTCCTCCATAGGTGTGGTGTTCGGTCCGAACACCAGAAAGCGCTCACGAGGGCCTGATGACGGACCCTCACAGCCCTCCCAAATACCGTGTAATCGGCACTCTGTCCAACTCGCCCGACTTCGCAGAGCACTTCCAGTGTCCACTGGGCTCGCCCATGAACTCAGGCCACCGCTGCGAGGTGTGGTGAACTGTCACCCGCCAGACACCAGCACGCTTGCACAGACCAGCCCGGCCAAAAAGCACTCCACGGACAGCTCTGGCTCTTTGT
This sequence comes from Cyprinus carpio, assembly GCF_018340385.1. NCBI lineage: Eukaryota > Metazoa > Chordata > Actinopteri > Cypriniformes > Cyprinidae > Cyprinus > Cyprinus carpio. The sequence goes on from NC_056611.1 coordinate 2,462,704, forward strand.
CAAGCGCTGTTTTTTATTTATGTGCTCCGAGTTATTTGAGGAGTTGGGCTGAAAGCAGGAGGATGAAGCGAGCGCCTGCCAACGTTGATGTTCGACCCGTATCAAATTCTCCACCATATCAGACTGGCTTTATTTATTTGTTTGCTGGACTTGGGGGGCGCTGAGATGCCCCAACCCACGCTTACATGTGTGTCTGTGTGCTTCTTACCTTGATTCACAACAAACCTGATTCCTCGTCTTCTGATCTGGAAGATGCGAGCACCGCGATGCCGCTGGGAATGCCTCACAGGAAAGGTTTGGCTCTATCCATTATGACTTTACAGGAAGTTTCACATTCACGCGGTGACCTCACAGGAAGTTCTGAACTGCATCTTTGACCCCCTACAGGATGAAAGCCCATTTCCCAATAGTGATTTCAAAGAAACGCTATCAAACCACAGGGAAAGCCACTGTTTGTTCGTCCGATTCTGTGTGTCATGTATTGATCTTGACAAAGTTGAAATGAAATGTTCATTTTAAACTGCTTTTTGCCAAAGAACAATTTTAGGTTTGTTCCTTGTGTAAGTGAAAGTTTGCACTGCTTTGCCTTCAGTAACTCCATTCCAGTGTAATTCCACTGTTTGCCTACAGACGGTGACTTGTGTGTGAAGGATATATTTCCATCTCCATGTCGTGCTGAACTTTGTTGTCTTGCCATGTTATGTTCTGAAAACCACTAAAAGGGTGAATCTCACCATATTTCACTCCAAAATTTAAAGATGATGATGATTATTATTATTATTATTATTTGCTTAAAAATGTTTTTGGAACTATTAGGATTTTTTTTTTTTTTTTTTTTTTTTTTTAGAATGATTGGAGTAATGATGCTGAAAATTCAGCTTTACATCACAGAAATAAATTACATTTTACAATACATCCAAATAGAAAACAGTTATTTTAAATTGTAATAATGTTTTACAATATTACTGTTTTACTGTATTTTTGATCAAATAAATGCAGCCTTTGTGAGCTTAAGTGAATTTTCAAAAACATTAAAAACATCTGATTTTCTATTGTTGGACTGAAATATGAGAAATTCTTGGCATTTCTTGAGATTCACCCAAAACCGTTCTGTTAACGTCTGCTAAACTTCCCAGCATGCCCGGTGTGTTTCAGGGAGTTGCATCAGACGTCACTGTATTTTTTGAAATCGCTTGTTTCAGGTTGGATTGCATGCATATGCGATTCCATCTCCAGCTTTTCAGTTGCTGTAAATTGACCTTGCAAGTACATTTTAATCTGAATGTTTGTGCTGTTGGAGTGTGTGATGGACCAGTTTTTCTTCTGCTTCCCTACACAGGCCGGTTTCGTCGTTTGATGTATTTTGAATGCTGCTGACTTTTTGTTTATTTGAAGCCAGAGTTGAATTGCACCATTGTAAAAGCTCAAGCTGTACGTGTTTGGCGTCTTATTCCCACAGCTGGCATATAAACATCCACATTTCAACTCTATTTTCTGCATAGCTAGAGGCTGAGAGTGCTAATTAGCTAAGATTGAGGTTAACTGCTAAATGTTACGTCCCAAATATTCACAGATTCTAGCTGTTAACAAACACTGTACATACTGTGATGTGCACATTTGGTAAAGGTTTTCAAGGAATAGTTAACCCAAAAATGAACATTTTATGTGCTTCACTGTATGCTGTAGTTGAATGGAAAAGAGCAGCATTAACATTTCTTGAAATATCGTATGCCCATTTTGTGGCGGAAATAATCTTCCATAGGTTTGGACTGACATGAGGTAAATGATGGCCGAATTTTATTTTTGGGTGAATTATTGCTTTGACCGCTTAGTCAGTCTTTCTTCATGTTGTCCATCAACACAAGTTTTACTCCATGTCGAGTTTGTTTAATGATTTGTTTGTTTGAATGATGATCTGACTGAACGCCTCCTGGCTTCTGCTTTGTATATTTATCAAATATCATGAATATGTTTTCAGTGGCGTTACCGTTGATGGGCTCCACGAGGACTGTGGGGCAGATGCCAGTCTGAAGTTTTGCAATGAAGAGGCATTTGGCTTTGGCCTTAATTATGAACTGTAGACTTACAGAGTACAACGTATATCTATAGACTTAAATATATTTCAAAGCCTTTAAATAGCCAGTAAATACCATGTAAGTGTGTTGTACACCTGCTTTATTTGCGACTTGAGTCTCAAAAAACCGCAGAATTCCCTTAAGAGAAAGGAGGTTTTTGACTGATTATCTAAATGTTTTTGCTGGATGAAAGCCATTTATTGCGCTTTGGCTTAAGTGGAATGGAGGTATCTATCATATTCTGACATTCACACTTCACTTTCAGTGTTTCAGAGAAGCTCAACATAAAGAAATGGTAGATGTGAATCATAATTTTCTAGAATGTCATTAAATGTGCCACACACCGCATTCCGTTGAGAATTATGGGACAGTACACAGGGTGATAATGTCCACCCTCTCACCGTTAAATACTGAAACTCCCCATCTTTATGAAGATGTTGCCTTATTTAATTTATAGAGTGTACATTTACCATTTATTCAACTCTAGTTTGTTGTCATTTCTTTTGTACCGCTGGCATTGATGTTTGAGAGGTTACTCTGTCTTAGAATTATGTTTTTTTTTCTTCTTCCTCTTCTTTTTTTTTTTTAATGAGACGTTCCCTGAAATATTAGATGACAAGGGAAAATGCTCTGCCCAGCGTGTAGTGCAACATTCCACCTAGAGGACTGTCAATGAACATGAAATAAAGGATATATATTATAAAAAGGACAGTTTCAATTGGTTTATTTTCAAAATATTCACTTTGTTACTGCTGAAATATATGTGACCCTGGACCACAAAACCCTTAAGTGTAATTTTTTCAAAACTGGGATTTATACATCATCTGAAAGCTAAATAAATAAGCTTTCCATTGATGTATGGTTTGTTAGGATAGGACAATATTGGGCTGAGATACAACTATTTGAAAATCTGGAATCTGAGGGTGCAAAAAAAAGGGGGGGGGGGTCATATGATGTTGCTAAAAAGAACTTTATTTTGTGTATTTGGTGTAATGAAATGTGTTTATGTGGTTTAAGGTTCAAAAAACATTCTTTTCCATATAATGTACATTATAGTTTCTCCTCTATGCTTCGCATTTCTGAAACGCATTGATTATTACAAAGCTCATCGGTGTAAAAAGCGAGGTGTGCTCTGATTGGCCAGCTATCCAGTGCTTTGTGATTGGCCGAATGCCTCAAGCGTGCGACAGAAATGTTACGTCCCTTACCATACTGTGATGCGTGTCACGGTCAGAATACCAGCGTGACAAGACAAAAACAATAAAACTCATTACAAACAAGCCCTTTGCATCCAGTGGGGACATAATTACGGATTATAATGACTTATACTGTACTTATACTTTACGCATTGTGTATTGCGCCATGTAAACATAAAATCATGTCTGTATTTGTGATCGGAGAAACAACAAGCTCTACTCTACACCAGCGGTTCTCAACTCCAGTCCTCGTGCCCCCAGCTCTGCATATTTTGTATGTCTCTCTTTGTTAACACATCTGATTCAGATCATCATCTCGTTAGAAGTGGGCTCCGTGCATGAACTGTGTTCCCATTGACATTCTCCCTAAACAGTGTTCATTGCTCCCTACTCCCTGAGCAGGGGAAATCTGTTGAAGTTTACCTCACTTCGGAACATTCATTCATGGATTTGCACTGCGCAATGTCTTCACACACAGACAAGTGTGATATCATATGCCTCTGTAAATAAATACAATTTAAACTCACATCTCGCACACTTCAGTGCACTTTGAATGGAACATGTACGTTCGCTTCGAAATGGAATCGTGGCGGAGTATCCTGTGATGTCCACTTCGCAGCGCACTTCGAATTGAACAAACGTCTGAAGCAATAAGAGAAAGATACAAAATGTGCAGAGCAAACAGTCCTCCATAAAATGTGCTGCACACATCTGAATATTTGTGTTGAACTGTTCTGGAACAGTGTTGTAAATACAACTTAACCACTGATTTGTAGTTGTGTCCTCTTTTGGAAGACCAAACAAAGTATTTTCGCTTTCACAACGAAACAGCGTCTCCATAACATGGCACTGGCGGCAACAGCAAGAATCAGTTGGTATGCCTTCTTTCTTTGCGTGAACATTTGGGCAGCATTATGCAAATCTTCCCACATTGTGACGTACATGTGTTAGAATGAAGTGATTTAGGAGGGCGTGGATGAGTCTTAACTTTTATAAAGAATATATCTTTGGGTTTGAGACTTTAGTCTTTGCAACTTAAGGGATCTTATCTATTCACAAACAGCTTGTAACACTCCAAAGAGTAAGGAAAACTTGAAATTGCATCATATGACCCCTTTAAAGTTGTCCAAATTAAGTTCTTAACAATGCATATTACTAATCAAAAATTAAGTTTTTATATATTTACGGTAGGAAATGTACAAAATATCTTCATGGAACATGATCCTTAGTTAATATCTTAATGATTTTTGGCATAAAAGAAAAATCTATAATTTTGACCCATCCAATGTACAGTATGTTTGGCTATTGCTACAAATATACCTGTGCTACTTATGACTACTTTTGTTCTCCAGGGTCACATATTTGGTGTAATTGATGGAGTTAAAAAATTGCACTTTAATTAAAAAAAAGGTGCATAATATCTTTCACTGGGCGGTACTAATACTGTAAGTACTTTTAAAGTACAAATATGTACTTTTACAGTACCTAATATGTACCATTTAAGGGTAAATAATGTACAAAGATAAAATAATAAAATAATAAAAATAAATAAATATTAATTTTACATAATATATATGTGTGTACTGTGTATATTTATTATGTATATATAAATACACACACATAGAGTAGTGTGTTTCTATGTAAGTTAAAGACTGTGGTATCAAATGTTCACACATTATAATCTGTTACAGTTTAATATTTTAAGATGTTATAATATTCAGTTCCATTACTGTGATGTTCATTTAATTATTATTATTGTTATATTATTATTATTATTTTTTTATTATTATTTTTGTATATGTATAGTAAGCTTTGGCAATATTTTATCATTTACATTCATGCCAATAAAGCAATTTGAATTGAATTGAATTGAGTACATATTAAGAAAATATTTACATGTATATATTTATATTCATATAATTTATATTATATATAAATATTTCATATATATAAACATAACATTTTTCTTTAATATACATGCATGTGTGTGTATTAACATACAGTATACACAACACAGTACACACATATATATTGTGTAAACGAAATCTTTTATTTTGGATGTGATTAATGATTAATTTTAATGGTTATGCTTCAGTAAAAATGTTTAGTTTATTTATTTTAATCAAAATGAAACATTACAGGAATTATATCAAGATTAATTTGTTTTGTCAGCTTTACCTGTTACTCCCTTTAAAAACAGAACTATTTAGTTAAGTCACGACAAAATACAATCATAATATTACATTCCAAAGGCTTCTTATTAAAGGTGTCATATGATGCTGCTAAAAAGAACATTATTATTGGTGTAATGCAATGTGTTTATGAGGTTTAAGGTTAAAAAACATTATTTTCCACATACTGTACATTATTGTTTTTCCTCTATGCCCCACATTTCTAAAACGCAGTGATTTTTACAAAAAACATCATTCTGAGAGCGAGGTATACGCTGATTGGCCAGCTATCAAGTGCGTTGTGATTGGCCGAATGCCTCAAGCGTGTGATGGAAAGTTACACCCCTTAACACTGTGATGCCGTGTGTCCCGGCGTGATGAGACAAAACCAATAAAACCCATTACAAATTATGTGGGGACATAATTACTAATTATAATGACTTATACTGTCTTTTTACATGTTGCGTTGTGTATCGCACTGCATAAACATAAAACCATATCGGAGAAATGTCAAACAACAAGCTCTACTCTACTCAAAACTCAAGTTTGAATTATCAGTGGCAAATCCTTTACGTATTAAAAAGTACTTACAGTACTTACAATCAAGAGCTTGTAACATTCCAACGAGAAAGGAAAAATTTAAATCGCATCATATGACCCCTTTAAATAAACTACCGCTTTCATTTTACCTTTGCATATATTTATACTAACACAATTTAATTAATTCTATTTTAACTGCAAAACACTTGGAAATCCCTTAGGCTGTCAAGCAATAATTCTTATTTATTTATTTTTATTATATGATGTGTCAATTAATTAGATTTAATCAAATTTTGAAATAAATATTTTGATTCAACACTGCATAAATAATGACAGTATATAAAAAAACTGTTTTAATGCTTTATTTTCTTTACACATTATCGCACCAAATGAACGTGTTAAATCAGCCCTAGAAATAACGCTAGAGAAATATATAATTCAGTCATGAAACTCTTCGGAGCAGCTGATTGGCTTACTTAAAGCCGATTGCTTCATCCAATCATTTGTTTGCTTCTATCTACGTAACCTATTCATCCCTGACTGTATCGAATCAGTTCATTGCAGCGGGCCATGGGATTTCGCTAGCCCTCCACCTCCCCCAGCACCACCTGTCTAGATCTGCTCGGGGGGTTCTCCCTATTTTCCTTGCAGCAGTCTAAATTCAAATCACTGTTTCATGTGCATTTCAGTATCCTTACCAGTATTCCTGTATCCTTATTCCTTCAGCAGCAGTAGCAGTGGCAGTGTAGCAGATCAAGTCTGCAAAGACCAAGTTTATGTACATTCCATGCTTACTAATAAATGCTGGTAAAATTCATTCCGGGTGTTGTCATGATAGAACTAAAACTAACACTGATAACTAAAGCATCTGATAAGATTGACACACTGATATTGTATTTCAATCATTTATTACTGTTTGGTTTCAGTGTGTGTCCATGTGTCCATATTTGCAAATGTGTGTAGCTGAAGTTTAGGGAAACTCCTCCCTTACAGCAAACATGAGCAGACTCTACTCCTCCTTTTCCTCTTCACTTGCACTCTATTCCTCCTTTCTGACGGAGAGTTTTATCCTGCATCTGCTCTGGAGTCTTGGAAGGAGCCACTTGAAATCCTTTGGGAAAGGTTTTAGATAGAATGTCACCATCTCTGTTCTGAGGAGAACTGGGGCTGCAACGGTCAGCCAATGCAGAGAGGAGGAGAGAGAGATCCAGGAAGGAAACTACAGGTGAGCAGAGAGAAAGAGAAAGATGAGATGCCAGATAACCCAGAAAACATAGTCAACATTAGGCATGAATTAATTAATTTATGTGATTTTTTAATTAATAACTGAAATAATGTTTACGCTGCACTGACAAAGCTTTCTTGAGAAAGAAAACATGCTGTTTCATAAACTGACACCAACATTTTGAACTGTAACTTAAGCTTTATTCACTAAAATTATCCTGCAGCAGAAAATCCCCAAATCCCATATGCTTACATTGTCCTTTTCTGATGATAATTCCTTCATCTTTTCTAACTGTATAATAGTTTTTATGTAGTGGATCCCCTCAGACTTTCCTTGATGTTTGTCAGTAAAGCTTATATAATCCTCAGACTTTAAAGATTTTTAAACTTTCTGACAAGGCTTCGTCAATCCAACATTCACAGTTTGTATCTGAGTTATATAAACTGCTTCTGTATATTATTTTTAAGTAGTTTTGATCAAAGTGTATGATGAATAAATACAAATATGGGGAAACTACAGAGCTTTTAATCTCTTGTTTGACTTAAGGGTTTGAATTTCACAGACTTGTGTGAAGTCACACACACCTGACACTTATGCGTTTCCACCGAAATTACCCGGAACAATTGTACCAGGAACTTTTTTCCCCAAAAAACTATTTTCCCCCCAGACCTGTTGCTTTCTGTGTTTCCACCGCGGTCTAAAGTACCGTGAAGATTAGGCAAATAGTCTGGTGACGTAGCAGCAGAAATGTTCTTAGTTCAGGGAAATGTGTATATATACAGCCATTACAATGAAACTAAATATTATATCAATTGCTTCTTTTTATTTTCATTATAAAATATAGATAAATTGAATACAGACCAAAGATTACCTGATTTACCCAAAACTAATTATATTTTATGTTTAACCACTAAGGAGACATCAGAGCCAGCGGCACATATCAGAAGGACTAGCCGAGGTGAGGCTGCTCTTTGCGGATACATGATCACTGAGCTCCCGCTGATTGCGTGGAGCTGACCGTCTCCGAAATTGGCGAAACACATTTTTAAATAGGTGCTGTCTTTATAAATAAACCGCAGATTTGAGTTTTAAACAACTACATTCTCACCTGAAATACTTCTGAAATTATATTTGATGACACAATAATCCGAATAAATGGTGTTTTTTTATTTTTTATTAAGCGCAAAAGTTCAGCATGGTAAGTTAAGTAACTTTGAGAAAGTTCTGGATCTTTGGAAGGGTATTTCTGAGGGGCATTTTTTTACCCGGAACTTTATTTAGATCCTGGTTCCTGCGGTGGAAACACACCAAGTACCAGCCCAAAGTCCCTATTCCTGGGTAAAGTTCCAACGGTGGAAAGGCAGCTTTAATTTGCCTACACATCAAGTGTTGTGGTAGAGCACTGTAATTCAGAAACTTTCTTTTTTTTATTATTTTCATTTTTTTGTTTTATTTTATTTTATTTTATTTTATTTTATTTTATTTTATTTTATTTGTAAGCATTGATTCCAAAACACAATGGTGTTCAGAAATCACACTGATATGATTGAAATCCTGATTTAGACCAAGTTTTAGGTTGTAAACAATTAAAAGATAAAGATTATAAAGAACTTTTATGATGTACAATGAATAATAATAATAATAGTGAGTTGGCAAATCCACATTTTTCATTTACATATTTTAATGTTTGTTAATTTTAGTAAATATATATATATATATATATATATATATATATATATATATACACACACACACACACACACACACACTACATTTGATTTACACATCAGACTCACTATTACTGTAAGGACACTGTAATGCCATGTGATTTGATATTTTGTTGAAATGCAGTAACATTCATAGATTTTGTATTTCTTATTCTCCCAGTTATATGGAATATATTACTTTTTATGAAAGTGTTTGTGCTGTTGTGTAAAATGGTTCTCTCAGGGACTCCAGGCTGTTTAGGGAGCTTTTCTAACTACAGTGCACATGTTTAATTGGGTCATTTTATGCTCAGTGTTTCCTCTTCTGTATTCATTAATTAGTCATCTCAATTTATCTACATAATGATGTTCAGATTTATGTACACATTTATTGTGAGAACTATTTGACCCTCATGCTCTATTTGACCCAAGACCATTGACGTACCTCAAAACGATACTGAAATTACCAAACAGGGGTGCGTTTCCCAAAACCATATTTGCTAACTTAGTTAGCAACTTTGTTGGTTGCAATGCAATTTCCCATTGCCAACTAACTAAGCTGCTAACAGGTTAGCAACTATGGTTTTGGGAAATTTACCCCAGATCGATACTTACCGTATGTAAACTGCCAGTCAAAAGTTTGGAATAATTAAGATTTGTAATGTTTTTAAAAAGTTTATTCTGCTCACCAGGGCTGCATTTGATCAAAGATACAGTAAAAACAATTGGGGAAAAAATTAATAATAATATTATTACAGTTTAGAATAACTGCTATTTTATATGTGAATGCTTTGTAAAATACAATTTATTTCTGTGATCAAAGCTGAATTTTCAGCAGTCTCCAGTGTCACATGGTACTTCAGAAATCATTCTAATATGCTGATAAAGGAGATAGTCTATTGGTATTTTTATTCAGCAGTGATGTTAAAAAGAGACACTAAAACATTTATAATGTTACAAAAGATTTCTATTTCAAATAAATGTTGTTCTTTTGAACTTTCTATTCATCAAAGCATCATTGAAAAAAAGGTTTTTACAAAAAATATTCATCAGCACAACAGATAATCAGCATATCATTATAAGCAAATTAGAAAGACTTCTGAAGATCATGTCACACTGAAGACTGGTGTAATGATGCTGACAGTTCAGCTTTACATCACAGAAATAAATTACATTTTAAAATATATTCACATGGAAAGACTTTTTTTAAAACTGTAATAATATTTCACAATTTTGCTTTATTTACTATCATTTACACTACACATTTTTTTAATCACATAAATGCAGCAGAAGAGACTTCTTTCTAAAACATTGAAAAAATTTGATTATTTTAAACTTTTGACCAATATAGTGTACTGTACATGCCAGATTTTCTGTTTTTGATTCTTTATTACAAAATAATAACTGAATAATTGCACCATGTTTTAAAGAGGGGCAGAGGATTCTCAGATTGACGGTCAGAAAGCACAAAGGTTAACTGGCTGTTTTGGGGTCATAATGAAAAGGAAGAAGAATTCAGTGGAGGACAGCACCACGCTTATCGCCCTCTCGGACCATCCTGAACAAATCTACGGGAGCATGGAGGTATCACTGTAAAAAATTGTGCTGTAAAATAATGTTAATCTACCGGCAGTTGTGGTTGCCAACATTGTACTGTTAATTTACAACTTTCTATCATAAATTTACAGATCTTCATTTTTACAGTATGTTACCGTTATTATACCTTTTCATTTTGGAAATCGATTGCTTCAAACAATTTGAGTTAAAAAAGCTAGTGTTTATATGGTGTTAATACAGTGAACTTATTTCATTTGAGTCCACTAAGAATAGTTCTTAACATAAAATCGCAAACACTTAAAGTGTAATAATAAAGCAACCAAAACATGACTTTTTATTCAAATCTTTGTAGAGACCTTGCATAATTTTTTTATTTTTTTTTTACAGTATATTGCTGTATTTTCCTTGAATTAATGGTAATCTACTGACAGTTCTGGTTGCCAGAATGTACTGTTTTTTTTTTTTTTTTAAAGTGTGTTGCCGTAAATTAGTAACAGTTTATTACTGTTAAATTATGTTTCATGCTGTTTTTTCTTCATCTTACATCTTTAATCCTTTAAACTCCACAACAAATCCTTAGTTTTAAATAAAAACGTATAATGTGTGCACACTACAGAGTGTTAGAGTGATACTGAATAAGTGAAGTTAATGAGATAATTCTGTGATTGATTAAGTGATTAGTGATGAACAGCTGCTGTTAACAAGCAGAATCACTGAAGGAAAGAGAAACACAAGAACTACAACTGACTTCAGCCACAGCCTTAGATGAAATCAACTGAAATGAAGAAAACATTAAATCTCTCAAAATCTGATTAAACAACCCCTAAAACAGCATTACCAGCTTCACGCATTACTAACCAGATTGATACAATTTCTGTCAGACATTCACAGAAATGCAAGGGTTTTTTGTTTGTTTGTTTGTTTGTTTTTTGGTTAGTTTTTTTTTTTTTTTTTTTTTTTTTTTTAACTACCATGATGGAGATCAGTGTTTGCTTTAGTTGGGATCTTGAACCTTCATTTTTTTTAACATTAACTTTTCTTTAGCTGCTGTAAACATGTGTTTTAAAACATGTTTGTTATGGCAAAAAAGAACTAAGGTAAACTAAAATCTGTAATATTATACAGATATAGAAATGCTGTTACTACAAGGACTGCAGAAGGCTACTTTCTTGAAAACAACAAATTTTAACCAGAATGCATAGTTTTTTTTTACTGTTGTAATGAAAAAACAGGATGTTACTGTCAGAATATGGTCGTTTTTGAACGTGAGTGTACACAACTGCCTGTGTTTTTTTATATAAGTAAGTGCAGGTTGTTTACCAAACTCATCAGCGGTCACAAAGAGAGGAAGCTAGTTAGCCGTTAACAATGCAAGACAAACATAGCAAATGTCCTCACGTCTCTCACCCTCCACTGCTCCACCCTAATATCCCAGAAAAGACACATTACAGGCTTTTCATAGGAATTTTCTTGTAAAGATTTTCTTGTACGCATGAATGTCAATTCTTGTGCATACTGATAATGGAGATGTCTGCATGTTATTCACAGACGTGTGCAGCAGCTCAGGAAAACAAGAACGTGTTCAGTGATGGGGTCACCCGGATCGGTGAGTATGGGGAGACCAGCACTTCAACGAAAAGACTTCTGCGTCTATTAAAAAAAAAAAAGAGATTTGCTTAAACACAGAATTCTGAAATCTTAATTTAGTCATTTAGAGAAAGGATTGGTCAAAAAATGTCTTTTAGAGATTTTTTTCTAACATGTGTTTCCTGTAGTAGATTCATCTGTATGCCAAACTATCAATGTTTAATAAATTGATATTACATAAAAAGTGAATGCATTTGATAAATATGAAGACATCATTGTGAATGTGTTGACAGATTTTGTCTTGGTTTGGGAGGAATCTGTGAACCCCCTGAAGTCGGCAGAATCAGATGAAGTATCGTCCGGTTCCTCGCGTGACACTCACAGGAAGTGGAGGACAGAGTTTCTGTCCAGACTCCGGACCGCTGGTCTTCATCAGGAGATGGTATGTAACTCTGACTACATTTTCAAGGATATCAAATTCTGTTTAAGTTGCTTATTCAGCCTTGTGAAAAAGAAGTACACTTAGCATACTTTAAAAAGTACTGTATGTTAAGTGTACCTATTTTGGAAATAATATATACATACTTTAAAAACATATAATTAAGCACGAACTGTATGTACGGTGTTTGGAAACTTAATTGCAAGTTTAATTGGAAATGTGTCTTAGTTTACATTTATATTAAAGACAAATAGTTAAGCAGTGCTGAAGTCAGACTTAAGTCCATCTTTATATGTAATAATTTCATAATTTCTTCTATTGTCTTATGGCATGGCTAAAGTGTTTTGCTGAATGACCTGACAAACATTAATGGTAAACTAAAATATACTTTACAGTCATTTCTGTTGAAACTTGTATGGTATGTATTTAAGTATATTTGTTATTACACATTTGAAGGTGAGGAGACTAAGATGCAATTTATTACATTTAAAATTTTACCTTTAATAATGTAATATCAAATAACACACTACAGTCAAAATTACTAAAATTACTTTACATGTGCTTTAATATACTAGTCAACAGATGAAAATAAATGTACAAAATAAGTTATGATGTTTAAAAATGTACTTTAAAGTCAAAATTTCAGTTAGAATTTTATTACAATGTGCACTTTTTAAAGTTGTACTTAAGTGTGTTAAGAAACTGTCATGAAGTAATTTTACTTCATTAATATTATCTGCAGGTTTATTTATTTATTTATTTATTTAAGATATATACAACTACTAGTGCACATTCAATACGTTTAAGTGCACTTCTTTTTCCATAAGGAAAGATATTGGAGTATTCCTGTAAACATGGCTGTTGTAAGTTTACAGTATTATTTTCTGGGAGATTCAAGATGTTACCGTTGGTTACACAGTATGTTCAGTTATTAGTTGTATTACTACTTTTCCACAATCATTGTTTTTTAGGACTTTAACACTTCAAAACTGTCTGACAACACATGAATGTGTCCGTTTAGCCTGAGCTGCCATTCCTAAATACTAAACAACTAAAACAAATGAAAGATTATTACTAATTAATACTAATCAATCCTTACCTCAATACATTCTGATGAATATGTAAATGTAGTCTGAATTAGAATTAACTAAATGTACAGTAGGAATTACCGCTTTGAGTTTTCTGAATATTGTCTTAAAACATTTTTTTAAGGATGCTTTAAGATATTTAAAGAAGCATCAACACTTAAATGCCCCTTTAAAGAACCGAAATCAGATCTTTTAAGGTGCCCCGAACCAAACTGTCTGAAAGAACACTGTCTAATGCAGATCGAGGCTGGAGCTAAACTCTGCAGGAAAATGGACCTCGGGGGCCATAGTTGAGAGCCCCTGATCTAATGTTATGTCTTTCTCCTGCTGTGAATGTGTCTCAGAAAGAGGTTGTGCAGGGAAAAACAAAGACTACTTATGTCCTTCTGAGTGCACCCTGGAATGTTCTGTGTTATTATGCAGAGGAGATCAGTGTTCGAGTGCCATTACAGGTAAATCACACCTGATCTTTTGTATCATAAAGTAAATGATATACTCAATATCTTACTGTCCTCCTCTATTGGGTGTTTTCAGGCTGTGACAACTCCAATATCAATCTGGTCTGAGAAGATCCTAGAAAAACTGCACATCCCAAACATAATGGCACAAGATGTTCCCAACCTTCCACCGGACTACTACACCTGCCAGTTCCGCAGCAATAAACTAGAGAGGTACTGTTCCAAAAACAAAAAAAGGACAACATCTTTCTCTTTTAGGGCTCTACTGGTCATCAAATTAGCATTAGTCATGTTTCCATCCAAATTTTACGAATGAAACTTGTAGTGAATGTGATCCCATCGTAGTTTATGTGCATGTGTTCTTACTGAAAAAACAAACAAACAAACAAAACAAAACAAAACAAAAAATAAAAAAATATCCACCTCAGCTGAGCATATACATTTTTATATGTATTTTTTATTTTTTTATTTTTTATGCAGTACCCCAAAATTTTCAGAAACATATGCGGAGGGAAACTATTGACAGACCCACTTCAAGAAAGGTTGTGGGTTTGATTCCCAGGGAACACGTGTTAGGTAAAAATGTTAGCCTGAATGCACTTTAAGTCGCTTTGGATAAAAGCGTTTGCTAAATCCATAAATGTAAACAAGTTGGCATTTGGTGAACAAAGGAAGTGAGCTTAAAAAAACAGTAAAACATGTATCCAAACCCTGTGTGCTTGACAAAGAGGATGTGAGCCTGTGCAGTTCATACCCTTTAGTGTTTGCAGAGAGTCAGCACCTCCTTAAAGACAAACACTTCACACACTCCCAACACACACTTATGCAAAGTGCTTGCTTGCTGTGTCAAGTGACCCATATATTTACTCACACACACCTACAAACAATTTTGTATATTTCTGTGGCCCGGGGGTTAATTATATTAAAAGTTTTTTTTTTTTTTTTTTTTTTTTTTTTTTATAAAAAGTAATATTATTGGTTAAAATATAACTAATATAATGTAGCAACTTTTTCAACACAACCAGCAAGTTTGCCCTAATAAAGTTTTTGTTGTTGTTGTTGTTGTTTTCACAAGTTAGTGTTATTGTTTTGTGAAGAGCTCACGTTACTGTAGATGTGAGGTCTCATGTGTAAATATCTTTTTTACTGTGCATTTTTACTGTGCATTTCGAATCAAGCTTTTGCATGTATATACACTGTTATAAAGAGTGTGCAAAGAGAGTGTTTAATAGAAAACATTATCTTGTTTAATGCTGCTTTTAGGTTTCTTGGTCATGAAAACAAGGATACTTTTTTCAAGACCACACAGAGGCACCAGATAGTGAGTTTTGAGCAGTTATTTTTTTTCTTTTGCTAAGTGATACGACAAGTCTTGAGCTTTATACTGACATCTGTTGCTGTGGATGCAGCATTGCGTGAAAGTTAGCACTAACAAATCCAATGTAGAAAGATTCACAAGCATATTTGCATAATTGTCACTCGTGATTCATTTATTTCACACATTGGTAGTATTTCACAAATACCATGATGCATAGCATAGATCAGCTTTGTAGGCACTGACATGAAATAATAAGCACTATTCGTTTTCTTACATGTAATGCTTAGTGTACTTTTAATGTCTGTACAATGGACAAAATTATTTTTCTTTCTCTGTTAAGCTGTTCACACTGATCTGTCAGTTTTCTGTATTTTTCTCGTTGTAAAGCTGTATGAGATATTAGCCAGGACTCCGTACGGATCGTTGAAGAGAGGGGAGGTTGGCATTGGCCGGCTGGTTAGTGAGCATGTTCTCACTGCTGCTTTTCCTTTACATGAGGTACTGTAAGAGTCTTCTACATAATATCTGAACATTACCTTAACAAACACACCAATTATGTATGTTTCTCTCTGTTTACATATGTATGCCGCACTACTTTAAGCCAGTATGAAATCAAACTCACCTCTCTTTATGCATGTTGCTTCATTCTTAATGCATTTTCTGCGCCATTTCACAAAAAAAGTAATAATCTTACTTATACTTTAATTTGTATAATCTATGCAAGCACTGTTTAATGTAGATGTTGAACAGCTGATGATTTGTGTATTCCTCATTAGGGTCCATTTGAGATGCCAAAGACTCCAGTAGATCCACAGTCTCTCAACATGAGACAGATCCTGCATCACTACTGGGCTCGCTGGGCTTGCTGGAGGAAGTACCAACCTCTGGATCACATTCGTGAATACTTTGGCGAGAAGATAGCACTTTACTTTGCATGGTTGGGTAAGACAGAACATACATTTAATTTATACCAGGACATAAAACATGTAAACATGTTTAATCTTGTATCTATTATATTTTTTTGTTATTATATTATTTTATAATGTTATTTATCTATTATTACTATTATTAATTATTTTTTTTATAATACATAGTTCATCATAAGTACATTTTATAATAGTGTTACATTAGTTAGTTACATTAATTACATTGAACTAAGAATGGAAATACTTAAGCATTTTTTATTCTTAGTAAATGTTATTTAGACATTACTAATACATAATTAAAATGAAAAGTTCTATATGTTAATATTATTTAATGGGCCTGAGCTAACATGGAACAACAATGAACAGTTGTGTTTTCAACTTTTATTAACATTAGCAAAGAAAAATAAATGCTGTAACAAATGTGTTGCTCTTTA
The DNA here is from genome assembly GCF_018340385.1 of Cyprinus carpio. Lineage (NCBI taxonomy): Eukaryota > Metazoa > Chordata > Actinopteri > Cypriniformes > Cyprinidae > Cyprinus > Cyprinus carpio. Next base: position 2,479,424 of record NC_056611.1, read on the forward strand.
TTAGTTCATGTTAGTTGATTTGTTAATTGATGCAACGTGTTACTATTAATAGTAATAAGTAGACGATTAAATAATTACTGAGTAGGAAGAATTCATACAAAGTTAAATAAAATAAATAAAACATAAAAAAAATGTAAAGTAAAAATTTAACAAAAAGTTTTTTAACTAAATAACTCTACAGTTTTCATCTAACAGGCTATGACTAACTTTCTGTCCTTATTTCTCTTGTCTGTAGGTTTCTACACAGGCTGGTTATTACCAGCAGCAGTAGTGGGCTTTATAATATTTCTGTTTGGTATCTGGCTGATGGTCACTGATGTGGCAGCGTGAGTATTATCACAGAATTGTTAATAACATTAATAATATTGCTGACCTAGCACTGATCCTGTCCCTTGACCCCACAGAGAAGAACTGTGCACCAGTGGAGACACCTTTGTCATGTGTCCGCTATGCAACATCTGCCGCTACTGGAACCTCTCCAGCATCTGCTATACTTATAAGGTGACATTCCTACAAGTTTTTAAATTATGTATAGCATTTTAAATAAGCTAAAAAAATAACTTTCTCTGCAAAATCACATTTTGTTCTTAAAATACTTGTTCATAAATTTGCAATAGGCAGGCTTGCTATTTGACAATGGAGGAACTGTGTTCTTCAGTATATTCATGTCTCTGTGGGCCGTCACCTTCCTGGAGTACTGGAAACGCACAAGCTCCATACTCTCCCACCGATGGGACTGCTCCGAATTTGAGGAAATAGAGGTGATTAAATTGGTTACAAAGTGTCTTAAACTTTAATATTTACTAATCCTCAAACTTGTTGAGTGATTTTTTATCTCTTTTTTTTTATATTATTTCCATTCTGATGTTAGGAGAGGCCAAGACCAGAATTCACAGCACTAGCGCCTATGACGGTTCGTAATCCTGTCACTGGGGCTGAAGAGCCCTATTTCCCAGAGACTCAACGACTGAGTCGTACTCTAACTGGTAACATGGTCATCATTCTAATGGTTAGTCAATGGATTTCCATCTCACAATTGTTAAGAAAACATCAGTTATCCCAAAAATTTCAAAATCAATTTTTTTCAGCGTGATTCAATTTTATTCCTTGTGCTTGCAGATTGCCATTGTTTTAATATTCCTAATAGCCATTATCCTGTATCGAACCATCCTAAGCATCATTATCTACAGATCACAAAATGGCTTCTTTATATTTTCAGTAAGTTTCTTTCTATTTCTTGTGATACCTGACCAAATTATCTAGATAGCGAATACAGTTTATGAAGTGACTGTTGCTCAGGCATCTTTTAAGATTTGATAATTTGCATTTACATGTATATGGGCATTTACATTAGCTAACACTTCTATTCAAAGTAACTTGAAAACCCTTGTGAAAAAGAAGTACACTTTTAATAAGAGTACTCATTATGAAAACAATATACTTAAATGAAAAACTTGACTTAAAAGTGCTTTTTTACTTCCGTAAGTAGGGCTTACTGTAAGTACATCTTTATATATAAATTCACATTTTTTTTAAAAATATGGTTAAAGTATACTGAACTATAAACTAAAATATACTTTAAAGTCATTGCTATTGAAATTTGTGTGCCGTGTTAACAGGGCCGGTGCTAGCCATTTGGGTGCCCTAAGCACAAATGCTTGGCGGTGCCCCCCCCCCTCCCTCTCCCCAAACCAACCACCCACCCACCCCCACCCACAACCAAAGAAATAACTACCATTCAGAATTTCTTAGTTAGGTTCTCTTTACTTCCAAAATAAATGCTGCAAATGAATAATTGGAACTGAACAATGTAAACACAGAAAGTTAAAAGTTCAAAAAAAGTTTTAGTGCAAATAACAGTATAAGTGTATGAATTTTATGAAGTATGAATTTTAAAGTGCACATTTTAAACTGCAAATAATCATGCATAACTGCACAGTAGAAATTACTCAAAGAGGGAATACATCTCTATAAAGAGACCATTCTGCTATTCTATAGAACTATATTAAACATTTTCACTACCATCAGTTGTCAGAGGCCCTGCAGAGGCACACGCCTACCATTTCCTAGCTGCAAAATCAGCTATCAGGTCATCATAGTGACAGTTTCTGAGCCACGTCCGTCCCCATTGATGTTGATGACAGCCAGACCACTTAAACGTTCCTGCCCCACTGATGAACGCAGGTACGTTTTGATGAGTTTGAGCTTTGAAATATATATAATTTATTATTATACAAAATAATTATACACAGTACACACACATATATCATGTAGACACAAACTTTTATTTTGGATGCGATTAATCGAGATTAATCTTTTCCCAGCCCTAATAATTTGAGCAACTCTGTGAATATGAAAATATACAAACACTGAGATTGTGGGGGTTTTTTTTTTCTAATTGCATTTTCACCACACAGATGTCGCCCTTGGCCGAACCTCTTGAAAATGACCGCATTCCATAGTACAACAACGAAAAATCTTTACTCTAAGCGTTCTAATTTGTCAAAATCACATCACGTTCAGTTGCAGGGTTTTTCTAAAGGTCAGACTGAGGAGATAGACATTGTATTGAAGCGAAGAAATTACAATAGGGAACGTTCTGCACTAATAGCTATATGCACACGTGACACATCTGTACGTACGGGGAAAAATTAGCTTTATTTGTCATTCAAATATGACGATGAGGACCCTAACGATTGGCCTTCCTTTCCTGCTCAAAAAAAACTGCATCTTTAACAGCCCAAGTTTCACAATTTCCCGGACCCCGTTTAAATAAAAGACACAGTTGGGGTATTTTTTAGATCTTAAAAAGCATTACTGTTAACCATGATATCCTACTAGAGAAACTGAAAAAAATATGGTGTAAGAGGAGTAGCTCATTCTTGGATAAGTAGTTCTTAGAAAAAAGGTATCCATATGTCCAAATAGATAATTGCAAGTCACAATTGTTGCAAGTGACATGTGGGGTTCCCCAAGGCTCTGTCTGGGCCCAGTGCTTTTTCTGTTGTACATCAACGACATATGTGAGGCTTCCAAAGTATTTAAAACTGATATTATTTGCGGATGATACAAATTATTTTGTTCTGGTGACAATCTGAAACAACTTTTGGATACAATGGAAAAAAGAAATGGTACTGGTAAAAAATTGGTTTGATTTGAATAAACTAACATTAAATATAAGTAAAACAAAATTTATTGTGTTTGGTAATCGTTTACCGAACACAATAAGTAAATTAATGATTAATGAAATTGAAATAGAAAGGGTGTCGGCAATTAAATTTCTTGGGGTGATAATTGACAATGACTTAAATTGGAAGCCCCATATATCCTATACTAAGAACAAGATTTCAAAGTCAATGTCAATATTATATAAAGTTAAAGACTTATTAAATTAAAAATCATTATATACCTTGTATTGCTCCCTAGTGCTTCCATACATTACTTATTGTGTGGAAGTATGGGGGAAATACATACAAAACAATACCAATTCAATATTTATGCTACAAAAGAGAGAGCCATACGAATAGTAAAGAAAACCAACTATAGGGAGCCAACAAACTCCCTATTTATTGAACTAAAGGCCCTAAAGTTTAAAAGAATTAGTAGAACTAAAAACATTACAAATTATGTACAAAGCAAACAATCATCAATTGCCAGAAAGTATCCAAGGGTTGTTTACAGAAAGAGAATGTCAACATGATTTAAGGGGAACTTGTATGTTTAAAAAGAACCAAGTGAGGACCAATGCAAAATACTATTGTATTTCAGTTAAAGGTGTAATTCTATGGAACAGCTGTCAAGAGGAATTAAAAATATGTGGGTCACTTAGCAAATTAAAGAAGCTATTTAAGAATAAAACACTGAAAACTATATGAAACTATTTAAAGAGTGATAAATGAAAGCGGCTTTTTGTTGTATTTTGGATTGTGGAACTGTATTGATTGGCAAAAATAATGTTATTGTAGTCTAGTTATACTAGTTTGTCAACAGTATATTGATGTAAAACAACAGTTTTTTTTTCTTTATTTTTATTTGTTTATTTATTAAAAGATGAGATGTTTTAAAAAGGGTAGGCATTATAAGCAAGAGCTTCAGCCTACACCTGTTCAGACTAATGTAAATATGTTGTTGTACATTAGCTCAGTTGTGTTGAACCTAAGTTGTCCGTCTGAAATAAACTAAACTAAACATTCAAACTCAACAACATGCAGGGCTAAAAGCCCCGGATCTTTTGCACTACTAGCGACGCGGACGCGCCGACGCCCCTGGACATGCATACTACACGCAAGGGCTACAAAACTAACATTTTTATTTAAAACATTGTCTTACCTGCAAGCGACGCGCGAGCATCATCCCGCTGTCTCTTCTTTTTTCTTTTTCCGCCCCCCGACTCTTGGTGCCTTTTCGAGGCCATGTCTGAGGTCGGTGTCTGCCAAATTTGACATTGATTGAGGCATAATCGAACAGACCACTGGGAGGTGGGGGAAGGGGGGGCACCAGAGGGAGACTGGCACAGAGATTCACCTTTTTTTCTCGACTAATTTGGTCTAGGCCTATATTACTTTTGTATTGCTTTTGTATATTAACATGCTTTTAGAAATATTTTATTTGTTATTTATACTAGTAGCCTATTGTGATGATTTTTTTCACGACCCAGATTTTTTGGTGCCCCCCCCAAGCACTTGGTGCCCTACGCGCAGTGCGTGATGTGCGTGTGCGGAGCGCCGGCCCTGCGTGTTAAATACATTTGATACACACATTTATATTAAAGAAGCTGAAATTTAGTACGTATAAAATGCATTAAGTTTAAATGTAATATCAAATGACACACTACAATTAAAATAATAATAAAGTACTTTACATAAACTTTAGTATGTTAATCAACACATCAAAATAAGTGTTTCTTTAAAGAATGACAAAATATTTTTACAATGTGAACAAATAAATTAAAACATATTTTGATAATAAATTTGACATTATTATTATAAATTGCATTTTTAAAAGTGAACTTCAATTTGTTCGATTTTTGACACACATCTTACTGGTGCACTCTAGATGCCATAATCAATGATGTAACCTGGGATAATCTGATGTTTCGGGTCTTTCAACATCATACACCCTCACCCAGGTGACCCAGCCAATGGTGAACAGTCCCCTACTTGTGTCTAGGTAGCTTGTGTGGTCCATGGATTGCCTTTTGATCCACAGCCATCTAGATGCATTCTCAGCGGCATCCATGAGGTTCCTGAAGACTTTCTTCTTGTGTGGTCCCCTGATTCCCAAGAGCTTGAGGTCCCTGCAGAGCAACTAGCCGGCAAACCTTTGGCAGCCAACTTTGATAGGCAGGCAACTGGTATTCCATCTTCTGCTATGGCATTCACCTGCCAACTTGTCATACTTGGCCCTTTTTCATTCAAACACCTCTTCCATCTGGTCTTTCCAGTCAATTCGAGTAGAACCACCTGCCTTGATGCTTCTGAAAAGAGGACCATGTCAGGCCTAAGCGTGGTTGTGGTGATGGTTTCTGGGGATTTTAGCTGCCTTGCCAGGTCATCCTTTCGCTGCCAGTCTCGAGCTGTTGCCAGAAGTGCCCTCGCTGAATTCCTGCTCAATTGTGGTTTCTCTCCAGGCTTGACAAATGCAATTGAGTGCTGTGCTGGCTGCTGGTGCTTGCTGAGAGAGATACCTGTGCTGAGGGTTCCTGCGATGACCCTTAGCAGCTAGTCGTGGTACCACCGATAACATCTCTTGTCATATTGGGCCTTGTCATATCGAGGTTTATGGTTACAGCAAAGCCCTGCATGTCCATGTTGTCACTGTCCCCACCAGCACACTGTGCCACAACCGTGCTTCAGCCTTGTCGACTGCCTCCTAGGTCCTCCAGTTCCTACCTGTCCTCAAGTCTACACCAACTGAAGAAGCTAATATGTTAGTGGATTCTCTGCACAGCATCACCTCTTCTGCTTGAGAAACCATGAACTCCTCCACCAGGCTTCTGAAGGGCAGTTGTAGCTTGTTCTTACTCCCGTACAAAGCTATGCTGCTGATGCTGCCAGGGAGACCCATGTCTGTCTGGCAACCTCCCCCTGCTATCTTATCTTATTCACCACCAGGTGTTGATCAGTTGACAGCTCCGCACCTCTCTTTACCTGAGTGTCCAGAACATACGCCCACAGGTTCAATGATACTGTATGGATCCACCCGCCGTCCCAAAAAGCGGAATCCAGCAGCCTGGTCAAAGGTTTAATGCGTATTCGGTCTTTTATTTGCGCTTCTGAATTTATCAGGATTTAGTTTGAATTTTAGTCTAGCTCCGTGTTCAATCTGACTCCAATTTCACATGATCATTAAATTTGGGCAATATTTCTATCAAAAGCTGATCACAGATATCGATTGTTTATTAATTTAGATATTTGAGTATTCTGGAAATCCCATACTTTCAATTATTCGTTCACTGCAGACCCGGTATCGCTTTAGAAGAGTCATTTCAGCCGATTGAACGCTCTTCCCGAACACAAACTCTTCAGTTCTGATCTTAAACACTGGATGCAGGGTAAATATCTACCTTTAAGTCGGTCACACTCTGCTTACTCGTAACAAAAAGCATAGTTTTTATATATTTACGAAAAATGCAACTTAAGGCAACAATAGTCAGAAATCGAAATGGACTCAATTGATGTGCCCTATGCTCAATCTATTAAACCTTTCGTATGAAAAATCCGGAACACAGATTTGAGGTAATACCTTCGCTTTAATCTACTAGAAATAATGAATTAAGAATAATGCAGAATAAATCAAATATAACAATTTATTATCAGTCAGGTAAAATTGTATCATGTCAATTACATAATGAAAACAATTAGAAGCCAATTTAGAAAGGATAGTGTAATTGTAAATCACATTGTAGTTGTGTTGCAACTTTGCTCCTGCACAAAGACACTGTAGCCATATGGGGAACGGCCAAGTGATCCACGCAGGAGGCACACAAATTTAACATAGTCACACATGTAACAGTTATCCTAATTTAAGACACATGATCTAAAATGCATAGCAAAGCACTCAGGTGTTTTAGAGAAAAAACTTAACTAGCCAATGTGTACATGTAGTAGCACAAACAACTATACAGTGTGCTCTATAGGCACAATGTGTTTAACACAATTACATTTTTAAATAAATAATAGTATACCTGACTTCAAGAAGATACATAGTATGGAGCATATGAAATACACTCCACACTACGGGCTTTCTGGCTACAGAATCGCCCAGTAGTGTTATGTCACTTCCCTTAAATACTCAGACCAGACAACAAAGAAATCTTCAAATCAGTTGTAAAAACATAAAAGTCCTTTTGGTTCTTTAGGTTCCCGTGATCACATCAGGGTCACACCTGGTTGGAGATAATCATTCTCAAAGACCTCTAAAGGGGGACACACCTCCTTCTCAGCAGAACACAATTCTACAAAAGTTTTCAATCTTTCTTATAATACAAGTGACTACTGTGAAATTGAGACCATTTTACCAATCGCACAGAGACCTTTAAAATGATACCCAACATGAAAAGTTTACGATCATGAATCCTGAAGATATAGTAAATGTTTTATGTGAGCGTAAAAACTTTTAGTTGCCTGGACCATGTGCCCAGGGGGGAAGGATGGGTGAAGGTACCAAAGAGCAAATGGTCTTTCTTCCAGATCTTCCTATCTGTTGTCTTGTGACATGGCATTTGCATTGCAAGAGTTTCTGAGTGTTTGGCTCCACGAGGAGATCAAAGCCCATTGTCTTGTTGCATTTGCATTTGCATTGCGAGAGTTCCTGAATGTTTGTCTTCACAAAGAATTCATTTCATAAGGAAATAATTTCACTCATTACAATACCAATACAAAGTTGATCAAACACCTTTGGCCTAAAGTGGTCTGGTGTCCAGTATACTTAAGAACAAACATGGTGTTTGTTTTGGCCAATCCATGCTAAGCACAGAAATCCAATAACAAATCACCAATTGGGTTCATGTTAGGCAGGTCGTTTCTTCCAGTCACCCCCTGCCAGGATTTTCCATCATCCACAACTTTATCCAGCAAAACTATGGATTCCCCAGGTGGTATGCCTTCCAGGGCCCCACTCAGGACCTCCAAGAAGGACAGACACTCTGAGTTGTGGTTCTGTGTATAAAGGCAAAAAGTCACAGCCGTCCCCTCCAATGACACAAAGTTGTTGTTAGTGGACCCTCTCATCTACCGGGCAAAACTCCAACACAGTGAAGCTGAATTGGGGACTTGTGAGTATTCCCAACCCTGCTTGGTAGCTCCCACCCTAAGTGACTCCAAAAAAGGAGAGAGCACAACTTCTATCCTGGGGTTTGGTTCCAGAGCCAGAGCTGTGCATAGAAGTGAGGCCAACTATATCTAGCTGGTAACTCTCAACCTTCAGCTTCTTCCCCACCAGAGTTCAAATTCCATATTACTCAACCAAGGTACTTATGGCAACCTGCCAGCTCCTCTCCCAGGCCTGGTTCCAGGAGAGGGCCATGGTCTCACTGTTCTGACTCATTTGTGTCATAGGGGATTGTGGGGGGTATCACTCTTTGTTTGGCCTCTCATCTGGGACCAGTTTGCCCAGGGAGACCTTACCAAGAGTCACGGAGGCACTGAAATCCCTCCAAGGGTGGGTCATTACAATGAAGTTAATTGGTTAACAGATATTCAGGAGCAGGGGCACGCCCCAAACAATCACCTGACTTCCTGAAACCTCCATATATAATGGGTCACCTTATACCGTGACCTATAACCTTGACGGCGCTCTGTTCGATTCAATATTACTGGCGACACTTCAGGATCACCTCTCATCATCCCGATAACAGTCTATTTCCGAGCGGTCGTGTTCGGTCGCACACATTCCGGGCCACAAGTGCCTACTCCCAGGCTCATCTAGGGAGGTCTCTGAGCTATTCCCAGTCTCCACCCTCTCCGTCGGTGGGATACATTGGGGGAGATAGGTGTCTTCTTTTGGGTTGTTGTAGGGGGGTTGGAATTCTCGCTCCCCTTGTGAGCCGCTTCTCTGACGCTTCCTCAGCGTTCCCAATGCACATCTTTTAGAATCCAGAGCTGAGGACAACTGAACCATGGATCGCCTTCAACACGCACTTAAATCCAAGGTATCCAATTCAATCGTGCAGATAACAAACAGTTATTTCAACTATATTCAGTATCAATAAAACTTCTGTCATGACAAACTTTGAGCCCTCAGCACTTCTGGCAACTCCTAGGGAGTCACTCTCCGTCACACGTGACGTCATGAGAATTCTCCTCCAAAGCATCAGACAGCAGCTCCCTCTAGTGGCAGGCAAGACGTAATTCCATCTGCACTCGCTCAATCTGATCTCTCCCAAAATTCTTCTCTTCTCTATGCTCACAGTTTGCTCATAAAACTCCACTCACAAACATCCTTTCATCCCAACATCCATTCCTATACCCTTCCCTTCCGCTGATTACAGTAATACGGCTCACAGCCCAAAGACATGCAGTCTGGTTAAATTGAACATTCTAAATTGTTCCCCCTTGACTCGTATGTATTACAGACTTGTGTACGGATCGATTTATGTATTAACTGATTTTCGCCATGAAATATAGCCACATATGCTGGTATGGCTTAATAAGTAAATAAACAAATAATCAGCAATACGGCTCCATGTATTATAATAATTATCTATAGCTACTTCTAAATTCCAGATGCCCATTCACTGTCTCTCATGCCAAAGTCCTTTTAAGACAAGTCATGTCACTCGGCGGCCATCTTTGAAACGCCTCTTAGGCATGCAAGAGCAACTCCTATCTCTTTGTATGGGAAACATCAAATTCTCCAAAACTGTTCACTAAGCTTATGATTAAATTTCATATTTGAAATCACCAAAGAAATCTGACAACAACTGTGTCATAAATGTTGTTATTTTTGCTCAAATAGCGTTATTATAAGCTTATTATAAGCGGACATCTTTGAAACGCCTCTTAGGCATGCAAGAGCAACTCCTATCTCTTTGTATGGGAAACATCAAATTCTCCAAAACTGTTCACTAAGCTTATGATTAAATTTCATATTTGAAATCACCAAAGAAATCTGACAACAACTGTGTCATAAATGTTGTTATTTTTGCTCAAATAGCGTTATTAAAAGCTTAATTATTCAGGCTAGATCAGTCAGTGCGCATGCACAGTCCTAAGTGCATGTCTCAGACCATTGACTGTTTCTATAGCAACTGGGACGCTTCTAACAGCAGCTGCAGTGACGCGCTTACTTTTCAGAGTAGCGATTAGCTCTTTCATTGAGAAGGCGGGGCTTCCTGCGATTGAGCGGCCATATTGAGCGTTGCATTTTTTCCCCATTCAAAACGAAAGGAATGACACGTCTTGGGTATTCTTTAGTCTTTGCTCACGCAGACCAGCCAATTCTATTTCCAAATCTTCTATTCATTCTCCCCCTCCCACCCTCTCTCCCTGCATCTTGCAACACACCCCACTCACAAACATCCTTTCATCGCAACATCCATTCTTCCCCTCCCTCCCTCCCTCCCTCTCATCCTGCCATCTTGCAACACATTCCACTCAAAAACATCCTTTCATCCTAACATTCATTTTTTCCACCCTGACTTCAGCTGTTTACAGGAATATGGCCCTGTGTCTCTAATAATCTCTAACCTCTACTTAGAAAGTTTAGGATTTTATGAAGCTTTATTGTATTTTAATTGTTTGCATGAAAATAGCGTAAGATGCTGACCTGGCATTAAATTAAAATATACTACTAATTAATAGCTTCTTATTTCCCCCTCTTTCTATACCTCCGAATCTCACTCTCTCCCTCCCTCCCTCCCTCTTTCCCTCCCTTATTCTACCTCCTACCCCCACCAATATCCTCTCATCCTCAATACCCCCCCACTTAAAGACATCCTTTCATCCTAGCATCCATTCTTCCACCCTTCCTTCAGCCATTTTTTTTCAGCAATATGGCTCTCATGCATCCTAAAAATTCTCAATAGCTACCCTTACAGTCCTGAAGCCTCGTCCAGCACCACTACCTCATGAGGTGCAGTCTGGACTCCTTCAACCTCCAATTCTATTCCAAATGGTCTATCCATTTCTCCCTCATCAATACCCTCTGATCCTGCCATCTATCAACAAGTTGGCTTAAAACCCACTCACAAACATCCTTTCATCCCAACATCCATTCTTCCAACCTTCCTTCAGCTGTTTACAGCATACGGCTCACAGTTTTCTAATGATTCAAACAGCTACTTCTGCAGTCCAGGTGCCTCATCCAGTGCCCAAGGGACCCTACCTCACATGGGCCAGCCAGGACTCCTCCAACCTCCAATTCCATTTCCTCTGGTCTAACTTTTCTCCTTTCCTCCCTCCATCAATACCTGCACATCCTGCCATCTAGCAACAGGTACATACTTAGCCATAGCGACACCACCTACTCAGCCAGCTTCAGCAGTCCATCACCTTCTGTCTCAGTAGCTCTACGCTCACAAATAATTCAGCAGCAGGTCGTCTACAGCATTCCAACCAAGGGTCATTCAGGAGCCCTCTTAACCCTGAACTCTACTGCTGGATATTCAAATTTTAAACATCTCTTTACGTGAACTTGTGGAGCTCCCTCACATACAGCTTCAGCATGCTCAATTACAGCCCCCTCCCCCCCTTAAACCCCAACACTTCTTCATGCAAACTACAGCTCTGCTGCAGCTCCATCCCCTCCAGTTATTCCAATGCTAATAGAAATGCCCCTCAGTAAACATTAACCTTTCCTTAAATCATTCCTTAAACTCATAGAGGCCGGCCAATCCTGCAACAGAGGCAGGATGGCACGCAACAACCTCAATCATCTGGGCTGCCACTTGTCTAACTGCAGGCTCCTTCACACCTGTGTGTTCTGTGACAGAGCCCATGCGAGAAACTCCTGCCCTCATAACCCTACAACACCAGCAGACTGACTTGCAAAGCACCTCCACACTCCTATCAAGAACCTGATATAGTTGACAGGCCACTAGCTGAAGAGGCTGAATTAAATCAACTTATCTTCTCTCCACGACACTCGCATTCCAACCATTAACAGTATCATCACAACCCCAGAATACTTATTCACTTAGCAAGCCACGGAGCTTGGCTCGCCAAAGCCGATACCACTAATGCCAAGTCTTGCCTATTCATCAAGAATCCAGTGAGGCTTCTGGTAAGGTGCCATTAATTCACCGTGAGCCACATTCGATTGCAGAAGCAGCCCTAGGATGTTAGACTCTCTTTCCAAAGCTACGAAGGATTCTTTCTAACAACCACAGACTCCTTTATGTTCTTCACCTCCTCGAAGACTTCAAATCATTGCACCTTCATCTGCACCACCATAATTAGGATATCCACACCAATCTACATTTTCACTGAACTCTGCCTTCCATTATCAGAGTAGAATCCTCAAAGCCTCACACTTCATCTGAGCTAGACAGATGTATTAAGCGCCAGCTACCAGGACTTCTAGGCCACCTTAACAATGCCATCCAGATAATACCTCAAGGGAAATCCTTCGCGACAGACATTCTGTCAAAAGCAGCAACCATCGCAATGGAAATGTGCCTCCGGCAACAACACCTCTCATCATGGAACAACATTTTGTTACATAATATCTATATCTCTCATCCCGACTGCATCCAACTGTACACTGATGCATCACCCTAAATAGACTTAAGCAGTTAATATGGTGGCTGCTGGGTTGATTCCGAACAGCCTCCAGAATTCAGTTCCCACAATCCACAGTCAAGAGCAGTCTCCACAGCATTATGAAATATATCCCATAGTCATAACAGCCATCCTTTGGGGTCCGAATCTACTCATCCACTCAGACTATGCAGCAGAAGTCGAAACTATAAACAAGGGATGATTATGTTTGGCAGTTATGCAATTCATGCATAGGCCCACTTAATCTCTACTCAACAACAATTCCTCCTCCGAGCAACTCATATACCAGGACTCCTCAATCTCGTAGCAGACTGTTCGTCTCATTTCCCATTTCCAGAAGTTAGACTTGGCTACAGAATAAACATGCATCCCTCCCTGGTCATACCACAGATCAGACACCAAGAGGCCATTCTTAATTGCCTTGCTCCAAGCATGATCTCCAGAATACCTCTCCAGCTGGAACAGTCTCAAAGCTTCCTTTCCCATCAACTGACCCGCCATCCATTCACAACTTAATATCTTACGCTCATTCCTTCCTTAGATCCACACGTGCGTTTCTAAACCTACTTGTCAGGGATCAACTACTCCTATGAATAACCACTGGCTATGATTGCCCAGCTTTCTCTCATTCTCACACATTAGTACTAACAAAGGCTTATGAAAACAAGAACTTGCGTTAACCATTGAATGCCTGAACTATTTAGCCTCCGCATCCTCTCCGTATGATCAGGCATTCCAAGCTCACGCTTAAATCAGCTCTTCCCAACTTTGGGGGTCCTAATTGTCCGGTCTAAATATATGCTAGAGACGGTACCCCCACCCTGAGTCTCGCTGAGCCATCAATTCTAGATGCCCTGATCAACCTGACCATCATCCCATTCCCTCGACCCCTTCATCCTCTTTCTACTCTTCCCCAACTCTCTGTTCAACTAACAGTTTCATAGCATGTTTGTGGCGTGGTCCTAGCTAGTGAAATGGAATAAATTGGTTAACAGATGTTCAGGAGCAGGGGCACGCCCCAAACAATCACCTGACTTCCTGAAACCTCCATATATATCAGGTCACCTTATACCATACTGCTAGTCTTGTTCTCTCAAACCCACCCTTCCCTCTCTTTCTCATCCATTCAGCCAACCTTATCCCACATTATCTTTCTTTCAGGTTGTATCGGGGGGTCCTAATTGTCCGGTCTAAATATATGCTAGAGATGGTACCCCCACCCTGAGTGTCTCTGAGCCATCAATTCTAGATGCCCTGATCAACCTGACCATCATCCCATTCCCTCGACCCCTTCATCCTCTTTCTACTCTTCCCCAACTCTCTGTTCAGCTAACAGTTTCATAGCTTGTTTGTGGCATGGTCCTAGTTAGTGAAATGATGTTATCTGTAACTACAGTTTTTAAAATATATATATATTTAAGATTTGAAGTACTCTACAATTCAATAATTTAGTGTTTGTCAAGTTTTTTTTTTAGGTTTTCCTAGGTTTTTATCTCTGCCCAAACTTGATAAACAGCTTTTAAGTTTTGAAGGACGCAAGAGGACCACTCATCTTTAGTGTTTTTATTTTTCTTCTGCTTGCAAAGGCTTAGCAAACCGATAGTAGAAGCAGCACAGAAGCTGTAATTGCAATTGGAATGGAAGGTTGATAACCTTTAAAAATAGATACAAACACAAAATATGCATTAATATAAATAAAGATATTTAAACTAATATTTCACATTCCATTGAATTCAACATTAACATTAACTATAGTCAATTAAAGCAGATCGAATAAATGGGTTTCATTTATAACATTATAAATAAACTATAATGTTAACAAACTTAAACCTTTCAAAACGTAATTGCTCTCAAATTTCAACATAAATCAAATAGTGCTGTCAAACGATTAATCGCGATTAATCGCATCCAAAATAAAAGTTTATATGTACATAATATATCTGTCTACTGTGTATATTTATTATGCATATATAAACACACGCATATACAATATAGATTTAGAAAATATTTACATGTATTTACATGTATATATTTATATTAATGTAATTTATATTATATATAAATATATTTAATATATAAACATAACATGTTTTTCTTAAATATATACATGCATGGGTGTGTATTTATACATACATAATAAATATACACAGTACACACACATATACTATGTGAACAAAAACTTTTATTTTCGATGCAATTAATCGCGATTAATCGTTTGACAGCACTAAAATCAAACAACATCAAACTTAGCATCAAGCATTGTAACAAACTCCATCAAACAAAATCCACATAATTTAAACACAATACCGACATTTCACAACTTCAAAGTTGATACTTAACATCAACACAGATAAAAATGTTAACAATGTTCATGCCGGTTTCAGGGTTGAATTTCAACTGAATGGGTGAAAGCCCTTCGTTTGTCAATGAAGACCTTCTCCAAACTTTTCACCTCCATGTGCTCTTAGAGGTGCACCATTTTATCATTCCCCCCTGGAAACACACCCTTATAGCTTCCATCTCAGCAACCACACTGCACTGCCCTCTGCAGGAATTTCTTGTTCTTCTTTTTCACAAGCAATGTTCCACAATGCAAAAGTTCCAAACCTGCCTAGATGTAGCAGGCAAACCTGCCTAGGAGCAGCATAAAATTTGCTAAAAATTTAAACTGAGTCTTGGAATATAGTAAATTTGGTAGGTTTCTCATTCAAGATTAGCCATATTAGCCAACTAACTTGGATAAGCTAGAATTGACCTACTATAATTGAAAAGTTGTTGCTAACATGTTATTTGCTAACATTTAAAGTTGATGTAAAATAATTATTGATTAGATCAGATATTGCAGCACAATTTTTACATAATAATTTGCTTACTAAGAGAGCTTTTTCACCCCATAGGCTGGAAGGATAGCTAGCCTTACTGGTTCTATGCTAAATTTGCTGGTTATTCTGTTGTTGTCACGGCTCTACACTTACCTGGCCCAAATTCTGACACGATGGGGTAAGCTATTTTATATTTGCACATAGTATTTAGGTGTTTCTTAACGCAACAACAAAGTATTATCCACTTCCGTCTATTAGAAATGCATCGCACCCAGACCAAATATGAGGACGCGTTTATCCTCAAGGTCTTCATCTTCCAGTTTGTCAACTTCTACTCATCTCCTGTTTACATTGCGTTTTTCAAGGGCAGGTGGGTAGCTATGCAGTATAAAGAATGAATATGTATGAAGATTCAATATTCATCTAATATTTAATCTGTTCTACAGGTTTGTTGGATACCCTGGAAAATATAACACACTCCTAGGAATCCGAAATGAGGATGTGAGTGTTTACATTGTTGGAAAGCAACACTTTACACCGTCAGCCATATCTAAATACTCAATTTTGCAATATTTCCCCCACAACAATAAATGTCACAAAATATACAGATTCTCTTAAATCTCTTAATTTTTAAGTTATTAATAACTTAATAACTTGGTTTCGTTCTTGTTTTATGCAGTGTGGTGCCTCTGGATGTCTCATTGAACTAGCTCAAGAGCTGTTAGTCATCATGGTAGGCAAACAGGTCATCAGCAACATCCAGGAATTTGTCTTGCCGTAGGTCTTTATGTTCAATGCCTCTTCTTAAAGCTTGTTTACTCATTGTTATATATAAAGAATTAGGCCCAAGATTTACCCCTCTCTTTCAAACAGTAAATTAAAGGCATGGTGGCACAGGAGGAAGCTGAAGCCAGCTCCAAGTCAGGAGGTGATTGATGAACCAGACAGCGAGCCAGGGCTCAGCCCATGGGAAGCAAACTATCAGCTGCTGGTGTGTGAGGGGCTGTTCGATGAGTATCTGGAAATGGGTGAGTCCTTATGCATCTTGCATATAAGTCCTAATAAATTAGTAAATAATTTATAATGTCCCAGTTTCATGTTTAAAATCCCAAGTTGTATTATGTTTTATTCTAATTGTAGCTTCTTATTTTTGATTACACATATAGTATGCTTTTTTTCTCTAATTTGAAACACAATATATATTACCATCATATCAAAAAAAATATAATTTTTTTGGTTTTTTTATTGTTTGATGTTGTTGTTGTTCTGGTATGATAGGATGATGATTCTGAAACTCTTTATGTTGTCAGTTTTGCAGTTTGGCTTCATCACCATCTTTGTAGCAGCCTGTCCCTTGGCTCCATTGTTTGCATTGATAAATAACTGGGTGGAGGTGCGTCTCGATGCCCAGAAGTTTGTGTGTGAGTACCGCAGGCCCGTTGTGGAAAGAGCACAAGACATTGGCATCTGGCTGACAATCCTAAAGTTCATCTCCTACCTGGCTGTCATCACTAATGTAAGTGTCTTTGTCATTTATAGCGATCATTCGGGAGAATATTCTATATTCTGTATACTCATTACTTTCACAGATTTACCTTTAGCTAAAAATGTTTAAACCACTGGTCAAGAAATAAAAGAGCCGGTGGGATTAGTACTGCCCTTCAGAGGCTACAGAAGACAGTTACTTGTTTCCCAGAAGACAAAATAAGTTAAATTAAGAGCCCCCCACTGGCTCTTAATGCATGTTTTTTCCTTCTGGAGCATTACTGAGCGTTTGAATCTTCTGTAAAAGTTGCATATGAGTCCCTCAGTTGTCCTCAGTGTGAAAAGATGGATCTCAAAATCATACAGTCATTGTTGGAAAGGGTTCATATACACAAAAATGCTGCAAAACCAAATAATTTGTGGGACCTGAAGGATTTTTCTGAAGAACAGCATGCAGTTTAACTTTTCAAGACAAACAAGAGACTCATCAACAACTATCACTAAACAAACAACACAGCTGTGGATCATTCAGCTAACAACACAGTATTAAGAGTCAAGGGGATGTAAACTTTTGAACGATGTCATTTTTATAAGTTCAACTATTATTTTCTCTTGTGGACTATATGTAAGCATCTTTTATGTGAAATATCTTATTCAGGCCATTATTAAATAAACAATAACATGCATTTGATCCCTCTTATTTTGGTCAAATAATTAACATTTTGCAGATTTTGAAAGGGGGATGTACACTTTTGACCTCAACTGTATTAACAATTTAGATGGTGATGATGCAATATAGAAAATAAGGCTGTAGTTTCACAACACTTTGACTTGAAAATGTATTCCACTACAGATTACAGAACACATGCTGTGATCTGTAACATATTTCCTTAGATTACTCAAGGTGAGTTATGTAATCTAAATACTTTGAAATACTTTTATATGTTACTACAAAACTGGTGGATTTTTTGTTAACAAGTATAACAGGGTTTCAGTGGGTCTTAAAAAGGCTTAAAAGACTTAAAAGTCTTAATTCCCCCTTCTACAAATAAAGGCCTTATAAAGGTCTTAAATCAGAGCGGTCTCAATTGCAGAAAGTCTCAATTTCATGAAGTCATGACATTAAATGCACTGCAAAAAATCCAAAAAAACAAATAATAGTAATAATAATAATGCATTATTTATTTGTGTGTTATTTTCCAGTACACATTTCTAAACATCATTAAATCAAGATTCATTTACTTTTGATGCAAATTCAAGTTTTTTTTTTCTGAGAAATCCAACAAAATTAGCTGAGTTTATGCTTAAAATAAAAACAAATATCTTTCACTGGGGTATGAAAACTTATTTTCTCTTTGAATTAAGATGATTTTTTTATTTTTATTTTTTTTATTATTTTTTTTATGATGAGATATTTTTCAGTTGTTTGTTATTGTTTTTTTTCTCCTTTTTTTTTTTTTTGCAGTTTCTCAGAAAACAAGACTTCTTGAGTAAATGTATCTTGATTTGAAGAATCTTTAGACATTTGTACTAGAAAACAAGACAAAAATACTGAGAAAGAAAATTACTTTAAAAGTTAATTTTATATTGTAGTTATTGGGAATATGAGGTATTCAATGCATAAGCTTTTTATTATTATTATTATTATTATTATTATTATTATTATTATTATTATTATTATTAATGATTTAATGAACTAAAAAGCACTGTTGGAAGTTGTATTTTAAAACTCTGAAGTGTTGCTAATGCAACCCACTTTCAGCTCCAATGTGTTCTATTCAATTTATTCCTAAAATTTTGATTTTAAAAAGGTCTTTAAAAAGTCGTTCGTTTCATAAACCCAGCAGAAACCCTGTATACATAGCTGAAGAAAATTAGACAGTGTTGCATCTCAAGGAAGTTTATCTTTTTGTCAAATGTCTTAATGTTTCTAATGACTAGACATTAATTTTACAAAACCATCAGTGTCCTTTTAATAATGGCTCATACTGAGATCAGTACAAAATCACTTATGTGCATCACTGACATAGAATGATGCGCTTCAGTAATCTAATATTGTATGATATACAGTATTATATTAAATGAAAGAAATGACAGTAGAATTCAAAGTAATCCATTCAATAATTAAAACCGAACAATTTTAACTGTACTCCTCAACCCTGCTGTGCATATTTGGCACATTTCCTGGATCAGTCTTACAGTGTGTGTGCTATTGTTCTGCTTGGCCCTGCTATCACTGTTAGTCTGATCAACACTGAATTGTTAGCTCATTTACAGCGCTTGATGTCCACAAATTACAGTCCAAAATCAAGTTAATTAGACAGGCCGCATATCTTGACTGATGCCTTGTTCTTTTGCCAGGCTTTCCTGATTGCCTTCACGTCTGATTTCCTTCCGCGGCTCTTTTATCGCTACACTACAGGCGGCATGAGAGGATACGTCAACTTCACCCTCTCAGTGGCTCCTGCAAACTACACCCAAAGCCACATGACATGCAGGTGAAGATCAATCTGTTTCCTTAATGCGCTACTGTTCCAGTAAGATTGTTTCATATTTTGAAAGAAGTCTCTTTTGCTTACCAAAACTGCATTTATTTAATAAAAATACAGTTACTGTAATATACGTTTAAAACAAATGTTTTCAAGTTGCGTATATGTTAAAATGTAATTTATTGCTATGATCAAAGCATCATTACTCCAGTCTTCAGAAATGAGTATAATATGTTGATTTGCTGCACAAAACTTTTCTGATTATTATCAACGTTGAAAACAATTGTGCTGATTTTTTTGTGGACAACATCATACATTATTTTCAGAATTATTTGATGGATAGAAAGTTTGAAAGAACAGCATTTATTTGAAATAGAATAGAGATTGAAATAGAGATTTTTGTAACAATAGTACGTTTTTTTCCTGTCATCTTTGATCAATTTAATGCCAAACAAAAGTATTAATTTCTTTACAAAAGCGGGAAAAAAAATCTTAGTTAGCCCAAACCTCTGAATCATAATGTATATTTGTTGTAGTATTTTATAAAATGAAATGTGCATACACTCTATAAAACACCATTAAATAGCAGAAGTAGTTCCTAATGCTGAGATATGTGCGGTTAGTAAAGACAAAGAGGCTGATTAAGAGTATGTCATTTTTTTTTTTTTTTCAGATATCGTGGCCTCAAAGATGATAAAGGACAGCCCACACAAGATTACTATCATTTGCTGGCCATTCGACTGAGTTTCGTCATTATATTTGAGGTGCGCATTCTAGTATTATTTTGAACAAATATTTTTTTTGCACATACATTTGTTCTGAAAATGGGCCCATGATGTTAATTTCTACTAAAAACATTTAGTACAGTAATTAAAATGTATTTTATTTAATTATGAAATTACTACTAAAAGTAATATACATGTTATGTACTGTAAATGTTTTTCATTTTTTAGTATAAAGTGGCTTACGATTTGATATAGATGATTATAAAAATGAAGACAGAACACAATTTTAAACATTTATGATGTTATTGTCCCCCCAGCATGTTGTTCTCCTGATTGGGCGAATTATTGACTGGATGGTGCCAGATATTCCCGAGGAGGTGGAAATTAAGGTCAAGCGAGAGCATTACATGGCCAAAGAGGCACTGGCTGAGAATCAGGCAAGTTTTCTAGAGACTATAATAAATGGATGCAATTGTTATAAAAAATATATTAGAATTAATAATAAAAATAACCAATTCTAATCTAATAATTTAAGCATTTTGCACTTTTAAAGCAAGTGTTTTCTCTGTTTATTACATGTTTTCCCTCTTGTCGTTCCTCAGTCTTTGAGTAGAACCGTCCTGGAGGAGATGGAGAGGCAAATCTCTGAGCTGCGACACAGAGGAAGAACACAGAGTGCTATGAACGATATCTCATCTCCTGAACAGGAAGACAAACCTACCGTCTGACACTCTGACATCTGACGCTTTCTATATACTAAGCTGGCGATTCTCTATATGCATAGATGTTTTGTAAACCGAACTCTAAAGGCATTATTAAAGGCATGGTTCCCTGCATCCTAATTTGAATGCTGTCTTAAATTACACAAGCATCAACCACTGTGTCTCACTTTATAATATGTTGAAAACAGTATGTGGAACATACTTGAGTTATATACGTATATAATATTTCAAAAGTGACCAGATAGAAACGTCCCATCCAAATGTCTTCTTCTAGTGCATCGTGTAAGTGAACTGAGATAAAGTCGTTCATATTTCACTGATGAATGTAACAGTAGTTCACTCTGATGGTCAAAGGATCATACGTGATTAAAGAAGGCTGAATTATGACATTATTGATGATGTACAGTTTGGAGAAAAAAGAATGGTTTAACAGGTCAGCTTAAGTTATAATTCAACGGACTGTAGCCCATTGCAAATACCGCTCCATGTATTCTTAAAAGATGTTAATAGAATGACCACAGAAAGACAGATCAGATCAGTCAACTTTCCTGCGTATTGTTTATTTAAACTTTAATAGTTTCCCGCGTTCAGTGTATGAATGATCAACTGTAACAAGACTAGACTAGAGCTCATTTTCTTTCATCTCAAATACTGTATGTACCACTAAAAATTATGCTGAAATATCTACATATGGTAAAGCATATCTACAGCAGTAAACCTGTTTTTCAGTGTTGGATCTGCTGTAAGCAGGACACACCCTGGAAACACCAATAAAATCTGAAAAAATGTGTGCAGCTGTGTTGGCAGCAATGCTGTGTTATCTGGTGAATAACTGCTGGTTTTGTGTGATCATTCAACTAATCCCTGATGAACCCCCCTCCACACACACACACACACACACACACACACACACACACACACACACACACACAAAATGTGTAATGGTTTTACTGGTTATAATGGGACTTGTATTGGTTTTAATGGAAACTGTAATGAACCTTGTTGGTTTCTATTGGTGGCTTGTTAAAACCAATAAATCCTAATGGAATATGTCCCAAAAACACACTACAGAAAACCATTTTGTAATTTTGTAATGGTATTTGTAGTGGAAAACATTCCCGTTTCTGTGATGGTTTCTATTGTGCTATCATTGTCTGGTTTTCAAATCACAGTAAAGGCCAAGCACCACAGAACTTTTAGTAAACTAGGTTTCTAATAATAAACATCATGCTGGCATTTTCTAGAACATATACAGTGTCACTGCATCAGATTTATTAAACAGACACATTCATCTCTGACACGTTTTGAAAAGACATTCATATAAAAGACAAAAATAAGGTGTCTTGTGGCCAAAAGCTTATAGCTCCATGGGGCAATGATCTATGAACAATCATTTCTTTCTTTCTTTCTTTCTTTCTTTCTTTCTTTCTTTCTTTCTTTCTTTCTTTCTTTCTTTCTTTCTTTCTTTCTTTCTTTCTTTCTGCCTTCCAGCCTATGAAACATTTGACTATTAAGCTTTTAAAACTTATTTTTAACTCTTTAATGTGCGTTCTACTATAGCTTGATCTGGCAAAAAACTATCAGTCCACAGTAAAACCGAGTGACTTTTATTTTGAAGTCAGGTATGTCTTTGGCGCTCATGGCTTCACATGCGCGAGTAGGAGGGCGCACAATTTCCCGGGATATTTTGGGGCCTAGAAATAAACAAGTAAGTGTTAATTTGTAATACAGTTTTAATTCGAACAACCAAGGCGTTAACCGCTTTGAATAATGAAAGGTTCACATCAATGTCACCCATACTCTCACTTCCACAAAGTTGCTAGTTCGCTAGCCTCCGGATGTGAGTTAGCATAAGAACTTGTATCAAATAATCAGTTCATCTGGACGCAACCTGAATGTATTTGAATTGAAAAGGCTTAGAAAATACGCAATTTTGGACGTCTTCTGGTATAATTCGCACAGGTTAATAGCATATATAATTTGTGCATGAGAACTGATGTTTAGACCATGTAAACAAAACTCTCAAAATCCTTTTTACTTAATAATTCGTTGTTGTGGATGTTTTAACGTCGTAAACATATCATCTATGGCTTTTTTAGTTTTAGTAATAGCTAGTTAACTATTTGATGTGCAGGATTGCAGACGTGTGATAGTTACTGAGGTATTGATTTGTTGATATGAATAAGCAGTTCGTTTAATTTGAATGAAGGGAGTCTCGTGAAAGCTCTGTGTGTTGTGTGTATTTTCCCCTAAAATCCTGCTGTGCTTTGATCAGGGAAACCCTGAATCTAATGTAGTGCATTTCTAGGCCGTACCCTTGTTGTGGGTAATAACTGTTGTTGTGTTGTCTTTCAGCTGACTGTCATATGCTGCTCTTGAACCCGAGAGAGAGAAACCTCCCACACTGACGTATAGAGACGGGTCCCAGGATGCCGCCTGTGTCTGGTCTGGACTCGAGTCCGGTTGAAGAGAGCTCCGGGGGTCTTAAACGTTCAGACTGCCTTTGTCCGGTCTGTCTGGACATATTCCTGGAGCCGGTCACTTTGCCCTGCATGCACACCTTCTGCAAACCCTGCTTTCTGGAAACCGTGGACAAGTCCAACATATGCTGCCCGCTTTGCCGAAAGCGCGTGTCCACTTGGGCACGACTCAACAGTCGCAACAAGACCTTGGTGAACACGGAGCTGTGGAGACGCGTACAGGATGCTTTTCCCACTCAGTGTGAGCGGAGAATGCAGGGAATCGAGGACGACGATGATGCTGGTACCAAGCATAGCTTGATTGAAGCAATATTTGCCTATTTTAGGTTTTGCATTGATTTTAATTACTTATGCAATCTTTTTTTTTTTTTTTTTTTCAGTAACGATTCCGAGACCTCGTGTGTGTCAGCCGGGAGAGCTGAGGAAAGAGTATGAGGATCAGATCAGTAAGGTGAGAGATTCAGGGCGGTTCAAATGCATTGGATCTTTAGTTGCACCTAACTGAATGTAGACTATTACAGAGTGCAGCACCATGCTTACACTGGCCGTATTCTTGTAACACAATAGTTTTTGTTTGTGTGTCCGGTCCTGCATAATGCTGCATGCATTACAAACTGTGCTGCAGTGGACGTTTTGAAAGATCTGAAATAAGTTTTAAATCGTAAATCATTTTTGAGTCTTTGGTTAATTTTGATCTTTTCCACACATTTAATATTTATAGATACATAGGCAGGTAATTGCAGTTAAACACTTTTATTAATTAATTTACTATTATTATTATACGTTTTTTTTTGTTTTATTATATATCCTAAATAAACATTTCAATTATAGAAACTTTATTTCAGTACTCGGTCTTTTGAGATTAGAAAGAAAATTTGAGTTGCAGAATAAAAAATTGCAGAATTGTTTTATAGTAATCATACCATTTAAAGGTTTAGTGTCTGTAAGATTTTTTTTTTATGCTTTTGAAAGAAGTCTCTTATGCAAGGATGCATTTATTTGATTTAAAAATACTGTGAAACAGTAATATTGTGAAATATTATTACAGTTTTAAATACTTTCAGTTTTTAGTTTGAATAATTTTAAAATGCAATTGATTGTTGTGATCGAAGCTGAATTTTCCGCATCTTTGCTCCAGTGTCACATGATCCTTCAGAAATCATTCTCATATGCTGATTTGCTGCTTCAAGAAATATTTCAGATTATTATCAATGTAAAAAAACAAAACAAAACAAAACAAAACAAAACAAAAAGAGCAGCAGTTGTGCTGCTTCATATTTTTGTGGAAACTGTGATACTTTTTATTTTTCAGGATTCTTTAATGAACAGAAAATTCCAAAGAACAGCATTTATTTAAAATAGAAATCTTTTGCAAGATTGTAATACATGTCTTCACTCTGACTTTTGATCAATTTAATGTATATTCTTCTAAATAAAGTAGCCTGTTAATTTCTGGTCTGAAACTAAAACTGACACCAAACCTTTGAACAGACTTCAAAAATCGAATTACTCCTTTAGATTTTTTTTTTTTTTTAATTGTATGCACATTGTCACTCAGAGCAAATAAAATCCTAACTTGCGATTCATGTTGTGTTGTTGTAAGGGGTCATGATCTCATTTCCTGTTTTGAACAGCTGGTGGAGGAGAAGCGAGCTCTAGAGGAAGCGGAGAGGAGGGCCAGTGAGGAGTACATCCAGCGGCTCCTGGCTGAGGAGGAGGAGCGTATGGCGGAGGAGAGGAGGAGACAGGAGGAGCAGCAGCTGGAGAATGATGAGAAACTGGCCAGACTGCTGAGCCAAGAGCTGGTGAGCTCACACTTCATCATCATTATCTGTCATAACATGTCAAAACACCAATAAAATCTGGCAACAGATATTGGGACTGTCTGAACACAAGTAAATAATCATTTCTCATTCCATGATCTCAGTGTTTACAAACACTGACTGTATTTGACAAGCTCAACCTTCAAACTAAATAGTTTGCTGTGTTTTATGCTAATGAGATGATCAGTAAGTTATTGTGACTTTATCTAACAATTCTGACTTTTTTTCTCACAACTGCATGATATAAACTCACAATTGTGAGTTATAAAGTCAGAATTGCGAGATAAAAAAATCTTATTTTTTTGTTTCTCAGAATTGTTAGATATAATTGTGGGGGGTGTAAGGACTGATATGTTCTTAGAATTGCGAGTTTATATCTTGCAGTTCTGACTTTATTTCTCAGAATTGCAACTTCATGTCTCGCAATTGCGAGTTTATATCATGCTGACTTTATAACTCACAATTTTGAGAAAAAAGAATTGTGAGTTTATATCACACAGTTCTGAGAAATAAAGTCAGAATTGTGAGATATAAACTCAAATTTGTTTTTTCTTTGACTGGAGTGGCTTTGACTGATATGTTCTCAGAATTATGACTTTTTAGCTCGCAATTGAGAGTTTATATCACATAATTCTGAGAAAAAAAAGTCAGAATTGTGGGAGAAAAAGTTGCAATTACCTTTTTTATTTGTTATTCAGTGGCGGAAAAGTCTTAATTTGCTGTTTTGTGTTTGTGCAGAATTCAGGACCAGTCTCTGAAACATCATGGACCGCCAAACCTGCTGATAAAACACCAGCGAAGAAGACAAAACCAAACATGGGCGACATTGAGAAGTGAGTAGCTGCTGTCGAGCCCCAGTATATACGTGACTCGTCTTCCTTTCGTACCTAGCTGTTGTTGAATGTACTGAAATAGTTTTTTTTAATGCGCTTCATTCTCTTATATGTCAGGTTTTTGCGTCCAGCGCCTCATAAACAGCCAAGCAGTTCTGACAGCAGCCCAGACTCCTCTCTGACGGCTAATAAGGTGATCTCTTTATGCTTTCGTGGTTCTTACAAGGTGCTTAAAGGGCTTGAAGTACTTGAATTTGACTTTTTGAAAAACCCTTGAAAAGAGCCATATTTGTGAACAGGTACTTGAAAAGTACTTGAATGTTTAAAAGGCAGTATATATAAAATTAGTGTTAATTTATTATTATTTTTTCGATAAAAACAGTCTTGTTTTCTCGCAAAATTATCGATGCAGCGCGTCTGATATAAATACAAAGCCGTTTCTCCTAGCTTTTAGCAGCACACAAGATCTTGCGATATTCTTGAGTTGAAAAGTGGTCTCGCAATATCAGTAAAAAGTTGATTTTGCGGTAAAAACCATTGATAGTGCTTGCATTATAATGTTTGGTCTTTTATTGCATGTGCTGTTTGTTTGGGTTTCATTTAGGCGCTTTGTGTCGCATCCGTTAAATGCATGCAGCTCAGTCCACTAACTCTTCTTCTGCATATGCTGTGAGTTTGTGTTGCTTAAAGGCACAATATGTAATTTTTCGCTGCTGGAGGGTGCATATTCAAAACAAAGAAAAAAAGGTGTAGTTTGATGACGCTGTGACTGAGTGTGGAATCATTGGAGTTGTCGTCTTCATCCCCACAGTCGATGCAATCCGTGGGACTCGGGGAGAAATCATGTTCATGGATGAGCTAATGATTTATTAATGTAGTAGAATAAAACAGGGTGAGGCTGAAAGCCGTCGAAGCTAAAGAGGCCGCTGAACAAGTGTGACAAACGGTTCCAAAGCAGCAGAGCTTTTATTATGCCACAGTCGACCGCTTCCGCTCCTTCCCGTTGTGTGTATGTGTGGAAAAAAAAGCAGTGTTTCGTTTTATCTTACTAGATACAGTTCTGTTATAATGCTACTCTGTGCAGTCTTCACCAGTCCATTAAAATGCACAACATATTAAAGCGTCTTTGGTGTTTCCATGTTTTCTACAAAACAAAACTGGTAATCGAGGGGTTATGACGTCATTGGCAGGCGACACAATGACACTACTGACCATGTCACTAGTTAAAATTGCTTATTTCTCTGGATTCTTCAAAACATTTGGGATAATGTAAGTACACAAGTCAGCAAAATATAACACTGATCTAGTGGTTTTTGGATAATTTATTAAAAAAAATGTTACATGTTGTGCCTTTAACGTTCATTTGGGAAAACATTGTGTCTTATCTCAAGTAAATCATCTATAAAACTATGCAAACACAGGAGAATACATTAACATATTTCTGTTAAGCCTATGTGATTTGTTGTAGTGATGTCCGGTTTGCAAATGAATTTTTCTTTTTAGTGAACTGGTCAAACCGTATTCACCAAATCAGACTGAATCGTACAAAATCGTGCATCTCGAGTCGGCACTGATCCACAATTTTCTAAAGTTTCTCATTTTCAGACAAGCCTTAAAATCCTTACGATTTGAAATAAACCGATCAAAGAATTTGTTACTTCTGTAACTTTAACAGCACTGAAACATGCTGTGCAGACTGAGAGAACCGATGAGCACGAGCAGCTGATATACTGAGCATGCGTGTAGTACTGAACGAACGGTACTGCTACAGCGGTTCTCCAGTCAACAGTTCTCGAATCACCAGTACATTGAACTGAGAACGGTTTCTTTCGGACACGTTTAACATACTGAGAACCGATGAGCTAGAGATACTGAGCATGCGTGAAGCTAAAACTGATGCTGTGTTTATATTATGAGCCCGAGTGAACCTTGAATGAGGGGGCAAATTTGAGGGAATTAAGTGTATTTAACAGATAAAACTTACTGGAAAGTGCAAATGCAACTATATTAAACAACATTTTAACATGATGAACATGTTAACTGTTAACTGTTCAGTCAAAACATGTAAATCAGTATTACTATTTACTATTGTGTGTGCACGTTATATTTTAAGCTTTATCAGCTGGATTTCTGTAAGGTTATCTTAAGTTATGATTACAAATTACTTTATTAGAATGTGTTTGAATGTATTTTCATTTGCCGGGATGATAGAATTGATGTCATAATGTGATGACGTAAAAGAACCGGTGAACTGTTTTTTTTTAACAGTTTTACAAAAATAAATTACATGTCTATTTTAAATTGTAATAAATATTTCACAATATTATTGTTTTTACTGTACAAAACCAAAAATGAAAATTAGCCCCTAAATTACTCACCCTCAAGTCATCTTAGGTGTATATGATTTTCTTCTTTTAGATGAATCCAGTCGGAGTTGTATTAAAAATTGTCTTTGATCTTTCAAGCGGTTTCATGGCACTCAGCGGGTGTGGCAGTGCATCAGTCCAAAAGAAGTTAAATAAAAAGCGCCCATCCATAAAAATAAAAAATAAAGTTTCTCACATGGCTCCTGGGGATGAACAAAGGCCTCCTGTAGTGTATTGATGCGTTTTTGTAAGAAAAATATCCATATTCAAAACGTAATAATCACTTTAATGTAGCTTGGGCTCACTGCGAGGCTGATTCTCGTGAAAACCAACATTTGTTAACAGGAGCAAAGGAAGCAAAGTTTCCTTACTTTAGCAAAGGAAAACCAGTCTACTCTTGACTTATATCGAAAACTTCTGACATTCTTCTTTACAAATCCTCATTTTGTACTTCTAATTCGTTGTTTTGTTTTGATCTCTCCGCTGTGTTTCTGCATGCGTCACTTCTGAGCAGCGCATGCGCAAAGCTGGCCTCATACGTAATTCCCCCGGAACAACAGGGAGCGCAAGCTAGATTCAAGTGATTTTTACGTTTGGAATATGGTTATTTTTCTTACAAAAATATATAAATCGATAAGTCGATATAAAGTCTGTTTTTCTCTTAGGTCTATTTTATTATTAAAGATATCAGATTACTCGGTTGTCAAAAATAATCAGTAGATTTAGATTAGTTATGGCTCTAGATTATTTAAATGTTTTAAAATACAACCACATTGCTTTGATTTTGTGATTAAAAGACAAATATTTGTCATTGAAAATTTCTTTAAAATAGTATTAAAATGTTATCTCATTCTAGTGAACCAAGTATCTGGATTTTGTCTCATCTTGTGAGCTAATTGTACTGTCACACCCTTAGTGTCTACGAGCATGATATAGCTCATAATTTTCCAAGTGTATGATGAAGCTTTTACTCTTCAGGTCAATCATATATTAATTTAAAAAATCCCTTTGAATAAGGAAAGCGATAACCTTGCCATAATACCTTTTCAAGTTGCCACAGCCATGTGCTGCATTTTATTTGTACCATTTTGTTTTATTAATGTATTTATTAGAATTTGAAAGATAATATAGATAGTGATCTCTGATTTTAGTCCTTGAAAACCAAAAAAAAGTAGTGCTTAAAGTCCTTAATAGTACTGTAATTTCATTTTGCAGTTTCTGTGTGAACCGGGTGCTTTGATTCTCATTTTAAATTAAAATTAAATTAAATTAAATTTATGCATTAAGCAGACGCTTTTATCCAAAGTGACTTACAGTGCATTCAAGGCTATCAATTTTTACCTATCATGTGTTCCCGGGGAATCAAACCCCCAACCTTGCGCTTGTTAACGCAATGCTCTACCACTTGAGCTATGGGAGCACGTAAGGAGCATTTTATAAATGAAATGATTACAAATGAATTCAACTAAAATAATATGATAATAAAAATAAAACAAATGAAAAGAATGGAAGAATCAATCAGTTCTAAAAGAAAAAAATACTTAAATCCACAACTAAATGTCTTTTAGACCATACATGCTACATGAGGAACAGTAGCTTTGTTTTATTTTAATATACGTATTTCTTGTTTGTTTGTAAATAAATATCTAATTTAAACTGAGTGTTTTTTTTTTTTTTTTTTTGTAAGGAAGACATTGATTTTATATTGTTCTTATTGTTCTGAACAGATTGTTGTTCCTTTTTTTTTCTTTGAATTACATCTCTTGTTTACCAAGGCAGCATTCATTTGAATCAAAAATAAAGTAAAAACAACAATATTGTGAAATATTTATTACAATTTTAAAACAGCCATTTCCTCAAGTCATTTATTTTTGTAAAGCTGTGATCATTTCCTTTAAATATTTCTTTGATGAATAGAAAGTTCAAAAGAACAGCGTTTATTTGAAACAAATAATTTATAACATTATCTTTGTCACTTTTTATCAACTCGATGCATCCTTGCCAAATAAAAATTTACTAAAAAAAAAAAAAAAATGGTCACACACTTTTGAATGAATAGTGTATGTGCAAAGTTCATGCATGTTCAATTGAAGATAAAATACTTTCTGGACAATTTCCAGTTTCAAAACAAGTCTTCCTGTTTTTCAGGAGAACATTCTGAGCCCTCCAAAAGCCCTCTCAGCACGATCTGTGGAGGACACAAGCAAACAGAGCACACCTGTGCTGGACTACAGCGGGAAACCCTCCACCTCCAGCTCCAGCTGCTCACAACATACTTTTGTATTTAACAGTCCGAACAGCAGTTCACTGAAAAGGAAGAATTCAGAGGTGGAGTTTCAGACTCTGCTCACTAAGAGGCCCTGTGAGTCTCCTTCAGCTGACAGCTCGTTCCTGTCTGAAGTAGTGCTGTACGAGGAGGCCTTACGGAGCCGCTGGCAGCAGGAGGAGGAGGACCGCAGACTGGCCATGCGACTCCAGAAGGAGCTGGACCGTGAAAACTCTTTGGACCGCAGGAAGGGTTCAGCTGACGGCTATCCGCTCCGGCAAAAACCCACTCAGCCTTCCACAAGCACAAACCCAGACGAGGAAAACACGAGAAAGAGCATCAGTGCACGGGCGACTGCGAGGAACAGTGAGAAAACTGAAAAGAGACTGTCTGGAACAGTTGGAACGACCCCTGGGAAGAGCCCTGCGTCTTCTCCTTCTACAACCGTCCCGCCTGCTTTGAAGAAGGGGGCGAAGCAGACCACCCTTACTGAGATGTTCCCCAACCTGAGCAGCTGAATGTTGCTCTGCTGCTTTTATCTGGTTTCTTATTCAGCCTTCAGACTTGAAGCTCTTGTTATGTGCTGCGCTGCTACTAAAGGATGTCCTGCAGCCGATTTCCGTTGTCTTTTTTCGGTTTCTGCTCATGTATTGCTAACACTCCTTCAGTGCCTTTCCAGGGAGGGTCATACTGTAAAGTCGTGATGAAAAAGTTTAGTTTTCTAGAGCGTTTTTATAGTTATGACTAGTTTAGAGTTTGAAATGGTGTTAATGCTGCAGAAAAAAAAATCGGTTTGTAAGCGTTTGCAGGCATTTCACTTTGGTTAAATAAAAGGAAAGTTCAGTTTACCAAAAAAATTAAAATTCATATGTGTTGTGTGGTTATTTGACAAGTGAATAAAAAGCAACATTCTCCTAATAGCTCTTTCATAGATGTTGGCATAAAAGATAAATGCTTACATAATGTTTATTATTATTATTATTTAATAAAAGATCTTAAAAACAAAAAAAACTTTATTAACACTGTAAGTAAACCCTATAACACTATAAATAAAGGAACATATTAACCCTGAAAATGGCAAGACCAAAAAGAGACATCAGAAAATGTATTTGCTATTTTCCATCCTATTGGGACACAAATAAAACATCTTGATATTTTTTTTCAAAACATGACTTTTAGTATTGATTTTAATGTTTGTATCCCACAGGATACGTTGCCAGTTTGGGCAAGACCTAAGCTTGGTCTCTTTTTAAAGAAGTCACAGCAGATTATTGCTGAATTGAAAGCATTTAAAAAAAGAAAAAAGTATAAAATAGTTACAGAAGTTTGCAGTAAAGATAATGCAGTATATATACATGTGTGTGTGTATATATATATATATATATATATTTAAATATAATATACTATGTTGCACTTCAAATTGCTATAAAATCCAAGCCATATGTCTAACCAAGTTATCTTCCAAATTTGAAGTTGATCACCAAAATTGTGGTTCCTGTGAGATTTTGTTTGGGCACTATACCAGAAATAACCACTGGGTGACACTCAAACTCTTGAATTCTTTTGATGCAGTTTTCTGTCACATCAATAATTTTCTGTCACAATATCACTAATATTATAAAACAGTCACCAAATATGGAACTTTGACTGTCAGACCTTTCCAACAATATCTGTTTTGTCAATATTACAAAAAGATTAGATTTTATAAAACGCAAGCCACAAAATCACAGAGTATACAGTGCCACTGTATTGTGAACCTCTTGGAGAATCTGTGAAAATGTGAATAATTTTAACAAAATAAGAGAGATCATACAAAATGCATGTTATTTTTTATTTAGTATTGTCCTGAGTAAGATATTTTAAATAAAAGATGTTTACATTAAGTCAAGACAAAAAAAAATAAAATAAAAAAAAGTGAAATTATTAAAATAATCCCATTCAAAAGTTCGTGAACCCTTGGTTCTTAATACTATGTGTGGTCACCTGAATGATCTACGACTGTTTTTTTGTTTTGTGATGTTGGTTCATGAGTCCCTTGTTTATTCTGAACAGTTAAACTGAGGTCTGTTCTTCAGAAAAATCCTCCAGCTCCTGCAGATTTTTCAGTTTTCCAGCATGTTTGAACCCTTTCCAGCAGTGACTGTATGATTTTGAGATCCATCTTTTCACACCGAGGACAACTGAGGGACTTAAACACAACTATTAAAAAAGGTTCAAACATTCACTGATGCTCCAGAAGAAAACACGATGCATTGGGAGCTTTTGAACAGGATGAAGATGAAATTTTTCTTATTTTGTGTGTGTGTATATATATATATATATATATATACATATATATATAATATATATATATACATATATATATATATATATATATACATATATATATATATATATATATATATATACATATATATATATATATATATATATATATATATATATATTCCATTTAGTACGGAAGCAACAGAAGATACTTGCATGTTTCCCGGAAAACAAAATAAGTACAATTTACCTTGAACTTCAAATTCAAAAAGTTTCACCCCCGGCTCTTAATGCATCGTGCATTTATTTTTTGTCTTGTGGGCTAAATGTAAACATCTTTTATGTAAAATATCTTACTCAGGACAATACTAAATAAAAAATAACATGCATTTTGTATGATTTATTTATTATGTTTAAATTACTCACATTTTCACTGATTCTGCAAGGGGTTCACAAACTTTCAAGTGCCACTGTATATATATATATATATATATATATATATATATATATATATATATATATATATATATATATATATATATATATATATATATATATATCTTGATTTATATCCCTAAAAGAAGTGTTTAATTAATAAAATTTCAGTGTAAGCCTAATGAGCTAATGCTGAACAACAGCTTTTTAAACATGAAAGTCCTAAACAAAGCTAAACAAAGAATTTATCAACAAAGTCAATAAATCTAAATATTCACAACAAACTCCCTTTCAACATGAAACCAAGAAATGAGACTTACACTTTCCCTGCCACTCCCCACAGCCTCTCAAATGTTTGTATCCCACAGGATATGTTGCCAGTTTTAGGGTAAAAAATAAAATAAAAAATTCAGTCATGAACCCTTTTAAGATTTTTGTTTGTTTGTTTGTTTTTGCATGTAATATTTCCATCCATTTGGATTAGTTTTAATCTCATACATGTTAACTAACTGAATATTTTCTGTTCTATAAATAATCATATTTTAACTTTTTTTATTTTTTTTTACTGAATCAATTTAATTGTTTTCACAACGAACAGATGAGGCTGATTCTAAACATTTAAATAAAATGCATTTTGAAAATAGATACATAGATTGCAGAAATTCTACCTGTTTCATTTATGTATGGCAGACAAATATGCATCACATTATGATTATTAATTTCAAAACCATGTAATCCAAATGAATGGAATTTTATGTGCAATTTAAATACGTGGATCTTAAATGTATGCCTAATTATTTTATAAATGCACTGTTTATTTTACAAGCAAATGAAGTTTTTCTTAAATTTCATGTTAAATTCAAAGTGAAAATTGCTTTGCTACTAAATATTTAGTATAATAATATGAACAATGAAACTCTCAAATCCTGTCCTGCATCACTGATGATATGCATTATCATGGCCATCCTTGGGATTTTTCTATATAAGGACCGCAAAAACACTGTATTTTGAGAAGTGTTATCCTCTGAGCTGTCATGTGAAGCCTGGGAAACAGTCTGTCAGATGATCGGTGAAGCAGCCTGTGGATGTTCACTCTAGTCTTGCCTCATCACATTCCACTCTGTTAGGTTTAGAATAACTCAAACAACAGTTCCTTCATTCTGGCTTTGCTTATAGCCTGTTATGGTCTTCTTTTAGCATTTCCTATTTTTTTTGGGTTGAAGTTGGTTGCAGTACTTCCTGCTTGAGTCTCGTGTGTCTTTATACAACATGAGTAATATTCCTCATTTCTAGTGGCAAAAAATCCCCCAATGCTTCACAGAAAACTGAAATCCAAAATGAAAACTATATATGGTGTTGAAATGGTTTCTGTTTAAAGTGTGCAATGATAATTGCTTATTAAATGTGAGATCGGCATATTAGAAATGATTTCTGAAGGATCATTTGACACTGAAGACTGGAGTAATGATGCTGAGAATTCAGCTTTGGTCACAGCAATAAATTACATTTTAATATATATATATATATATATATATATATAAATGTATTTCATATGTATATATATATATATATATATATATATTTAACATTACTATGTTTAACAATATTAAAAAACGCTGTTTTAGTGAGCATAAGTAGCTTCTTTCAAAAACATATTGTCCCAAACCTTTTGAATGGTAGACTGTAAGCATTGATGAATTATTTTACACCAATTAAAGGGGTCATATGACGTTGCTAAAAAGAACATTATTTTGTGTATTTGGTGTAATACAATGCGTTTATGTGGTTTAAGGTTAAAAAAATCACATTATTTTCCACATACTGTACATCATTTTTTCTCCTCTATGCCCCGCCTTCTGAAACACTTAGATTTTAAAGCGAGGTGTGAGCTGATTGGCCAGCTATCCAGTGCGTTGTGATTGGCCAATTATCTCAAGTGTGTGACAGAAATGTTACGCTCCTTAACACTGTGATGCCGTATGTCCCGACGGGATGAGACAAAACCAATAAAACCCATTACAAACGAGGCATTTGTTGCATCCAGTGGGGACATAAGTGCTGATTATAATGAGTTGCGTTGTGTATCGCGCCATGTAAACATAAAACCATGTCTGTATTTGTGATCTGAGAAACAACAAACAACAAGTGCTACTCTACACTGCTCAAAACTCACGTTTGAATCATCAGTGGCAAATTATTTAAATATGAAAACATACTTACAGGCTGTGAGTCAGAAATGCCAGACTGTCCTTGCAAAGTTGGAACTGCCCCACTTTATAGAAACATACACCGGCATTGTAGGCTACTCTCACAGGAAACAGTCCTCATCCTCCACAAGATGCGCTGCACACATCTGAATATTTGGGTTGAAATGTTCTGAAACAGTGTTATAATACAACTTAACCACTGATTTCTAGTTGTGTTCTCTTTTGGGAGACCAAACAAAGTAGTTTAGCTTTCACTACGAAATACACAGCATCTCCACAACATGGCAGCAGCAGCAACAATACTTCAGAGAGAATAAAGGTCACATCTTCTTTCTTTGCGTGAACATTTGGGTGGCATTATGCAAATCCTACCACATCGTGATGTAGACATGTGGGGCGTGTTAGAATGAGCCGTTTTAGGTAGGAGTGGTTGACTCAACTTTTATAAAGAATATCTCTTTGGATTTGAGACTTTAGTCTTTGTAACTTGGCAGATCTTCTTCATGCACCAAGAGCTTGTAACACTCCAAAGAGAAAGAAAAAATTGAAATCACATCATATGACCCCTTTAAGAAAGTAAATAGGGTCCATTATGATCTCATGCTTGATTTGAAGTAACAGCCACATATTTTTTAATGTAATATTGAATGTGAACATTCTATTGTGGCAACCTAAAGTTGTGTTTACTGAGTTGGAAGGTTGTGATTTCTTGCAAGTTCATTGCTAACATTTTTAAATAAAATGTGTAAAAATTAATGCTGTCAAACGATTAGTCGCGATTAATTGCACTCAAAATAAAAGTTTTTGTTTGCATAATGTATGTGCATGTACTGTGTATATTTATTATGCATATATAAATGCACATGCATACATATATATATTTAAGAAAAATGTGTATGTATTAAATATATATGAATATAAATATTTACATATAAATACATGTAAATGTTTTTAAAATTTTGTACTGTATGTGTGCGTATTTATATATACATAATAAATATACACAATGCACACATACATTATGTAAACAAAACTTTTATTTTGGATGCAATTAATTGCGATTAATCATTTGACAGCACTAGTAAAAATATAAATAATTCTGAAGTTGCTGCTTTGACAGACCGACACAAAAAGCCCCCTAGAGCGGCCTGATTCAGAAGCTGTCTTGTGAGCTCGCTGACTGATGGAGCTCTGGTCATTTGACTGCTGCTTTACATGCAACAGAGCTGCATCATAGTTTGCTCATACAGTATGCTTCCGGCTATTGCATGCAGCCATAGTGGCAGATATCTAATCATCTTAAAGAACTAGCACAAAATAAGAAAAGTTTAAATATGGCATCCTCAGAAAGCAATGTAAAATTTGTGCTGTAGTCTATGATGCAAATATGATTGTGCATAATGTGACAAACTTCACACTCGAACCAAAGAACATTGCAGAAGTAGGATCAGTGCATCACAATGAATCAGTGCAGAACACTGTTGCAATACTCTATTGCGTATCCTAATAGTTGCCTCAAAAATGAAACTTCTGCCATTGTTTGTTCACCCGATACCGGTATGACTTACTTTCTTCCATGGAAAACAAAATGAGACATTTTCAAGAGTTGAACTAGTCACGCTTTTCTGTGCAATTATAACCTTTCACGCTCCAAAGCAGACCATAAAAATAGCTCTGTTGTACAAATCATGTACACTATCAATAATTTTCTGAAGCCTGACTTGTATGTCATGTTTACATGGGCTTTAATATATAGTCAGTACATAAAATAAGTGTGCTTTAAAGCACAACAAATATTAAAACGAATGTAATTAAAATATGCCTATAAGTAAGCCTGCTGGGATTTCTCTGTTTGTACATTTAGTATACTGTAATTTTGCAGACTGGTGCACATTTATGTCATGATTAAAGTGGTTTGATATTTCTTATTTGCTGTCGTTTGACCGCCAGTGGTTAGTATGGTGTGAGTTTTTCATGAGTGCAGTGTGACTCTTTTAGTTTCACCATCCTCAGCTGTTTGTGTGTGTCACAGAATCGTGGGTAGGAAACACTCAGCTGTATTTAAGCAGGCAAAGTTCCTCATCTTGGAATAATCAAAGGCTCACGGCTGAAGACTCTACTTAGCTTTCCTCACAACACACCTGCTTTCTCTGCTGGCAGATTTTCATCCTAAAACTATATTCTACAGTCACAGAACAGGTAGGATTTTTTCATTATTTCCATACACATTGAGTCCAACATTTGGACACTTTTTATGTAGCTTTTAAATATACTTATAACTTCATTTATTTTTGTTATCTAATGGTTAAATTAAATTCTAATGAAATTCATATAGTAACATAGTTTGTTTTGTTACTCTGATTGAACACTAGGACAACATTGCATACTGTATACTCACAAACAAACAACAATAAAACACTAGTGAACTGCAGTGTAGATCCAGCAGTGATGCAGTGAGTTCACCTGCTCTCTCTGGTGGTGTTTTGATGCAGGATCGCTGGGCGGCTGAGATGTGTACCGGTCACTGCTCCAGGTCTGTGGGAATGGCTCTGATCCCTATAGCCATCGTCTGCATGCTGGCAAATGCACTGCTGCTGTTTCCTGATCTGAAGTATCAGTACCTGACAGAGAATCATGTGACCAGAGAGGCCATGTGGTGCTCTGGGATCTGGGCATCAGGGCTTCTGGTGAGCTCATCTGTTCTTTTCTTTTGTTTGGTTTGTAGGAGATCTGATACTATTCTATAATATTTTGATATTAAAACAATTATATAATTATTACTGGAATATAGTAAATGTAGTATTCAATAATGTATTTATATATACTCAGTATGAATAAGAATATTGTTATTAAATTATTATATTAGATATTTACTGAATAATAATAATAACATTAAGTAATCAAAATGTATTATAAGTATGTGTTCTATGTAATTGAATAAAACATTGTATAATTATGCATATTATATAGAAGTAAGAGATAATGCACAGCCTATGCATTAAACGGTTTTAATGCACATCTGCCAGCCAATCAGAATCTAATATACAATCAGACCATGGTATATAATAGAATATACAACAGAACAAAGATAGCCTATTTTACATGTCATGTGACATCTGTTGTGTATTTTACATCAGACCGTCCAGTATTGCGCTGATGGCTGTTGTGTGTTTTGTCAGGTGCTTGTGGCTGCGCGAGGATTTACAACACACTACGAAAAGAAAGGATGCTGTTATTTTACTACTGAGGTAAGAGAACTGTATTGCGTGGATTTGTTGTATTGCATCATCATTTGAACAATAATTGATTAACATGATACTTTGAACAAATATTATTTCCTAATGATGCCACATCACTGAACAGTGTTTTGGGGATTTGTATTTTTTTTTTTTTTTTTTATAGGTTTTGCGTAAGTTGGGCTACACATGTTTGGCTATTCTGGCAGCTGGCTTGTGTTTCGTGGTGAGCGGGACAGGGCTGGTGCTGGGACCCCTCTGTTTACACAACAGCACTGATGGCCTAAAGTGGGGACGGCCATTAAAACAAGTCAAAACTGGGTGAGTCAGACCTCAGATTGCTAGATTCTTTCACTATTTTTACAAAAAGCTAATTTACTGTTATTCATTCAGTAGGCAAAAGTGTCAACATTAGTATTGTTTTGTTTCACTGAGAAACAAATCAGACATTAAACCTGATGTGTCCATTATGTGTGCATTAAAGTGTGATTTTAACTCCACATGAAGTTAGCTTTTATTGTTCAGTGTTTGAAAGGTTACTTTGTTACAGATTACAAGTTACCCTATCTAAAATGTAACAAGTAGTGTAACTATTTCAATTACTTCAATAAAGTAATGTAACTGATTACATTTGGTTAGTTTTTGATTCCTTTTCCAAATTTCTAATGTTTTTAACCGTATTCATTTTCAAACATGTACAGTAAAGCAGGCAGTTTCAAAATCACTTGAAATACGATTATAATTTAATTTTAAAGCATAGCCACCACAAAATCAGAGATCAAATGAGATTAAATACAGATTTAAAACCATAACAAGGAATAGTTTAGTAGCTATGATACTGTTTTTGAAATCAAATCTTTGCGTAGTTATGAGAGGAAACACTGGCATCTAACAGTTAATCTTAAAAAAATACAAATAAAAAATAAAGCATACACATAAACCCAAATAGGAAATAAAACAGTTATTGAATAAGCATGTGTCCTGTTCTATTTTTGTACTAAAGTCTAGAAACATCGGTGTCTCATATTTTAGAGCAGTCACTGCAATTTATGAAAGAAGTCAATTAAATTTGTATGTGCGTGAAAAAAACAAACAAATTGTTAACATTTTCATAAGTAACTGCAATTTATTTACTTTTTTTTTTTCAAAGTAACTGTAACTGATTACATATATTTTGTAATTAAATGACATTAATTTAGTTACACGTGACTAGTTACTTCCCAAGACTGGTAGTGCTAATATGTGCTGTTCTTTTTGTTTTGTGTCCAGTGCTCTCAAGCATTATGATAGTACATGTAAATAACTCAAGCACATGTTCACGCAGAGAGCAGCTTTACCTCTATGCTCCGGAGCGGTGGCCATCTGCCTGTGTGGAGCCTCGACGTGTTGTGGTCTGGAATATGGCTCTTTTCTCTGTCCTCATGGCAGCGAGTGGCCTTCAGCTCATTTTCTGCATTCTTCATCTCCTCATCGCCTTACTGGAGTTCATGTGCAGACCCAGCTTCTGCAAGAATAAGGTACAGATGTTCACAAAGAGCCTTGTGAAGAAGACTTCAGTGAATTCACTGTGCACTTGTAGCGTACTTCAAATCTACTCTAAGATAATGTAATATTAATGAAATAAAAGTACACTTGAAGAGAGTACAACTTCATGACTGTGCTTCTTAAGTGAACTTTGTAATATTGTCAAATTAAAAGTTTTACTTTAAAGGATTTTAAATCATTATTTTTATTAATTTTGCCAAGTTTTATAGAAGTACACTTACAGTATTTTTGTATTACAGTGTACAGTTACAGTGTTGACTAGCATACTAAAGCACATGTAATGTACTTGATTGTAGTGTTTTAACTTCTATTAAGGGTAATACTGTATATTTTAAATATACTATACTTTATAATTTCATTTTTTTTAATACATGCATTAGAAGTTTTAATAAAAGTTATATATTTAAATTGCTTGTAATATACATAAATGCTTATAAGAACATTTGGCAGAATGCTTTAACTGTAAATAAAAGTAATAATGAATTTATATGCAAGTATCCCTTAAATGGGTCAAAATCCACTCTAAAGTTCAGAAAATTGCATTTTTACATTTATACCACAACTGAAAAATATCTACTTTTCTCTTTTTTAGGTTGTTCCTGCTTGAAATGACTAGAGGTTCTATTTATTTCCTCTCCATGTGAGAATGAGAAGGACTTTTTTGGGGTTAAAAAGCCAGCTATGACTGCTTAACTTACTTTAAACAGAGAGAGAGAGAGAGAGAGAGAGAGAGAGAGAGAAAATAGAAATGGGAAGTGGATTGCGAAAGCCAGTTTTCACATCCATTAAGTGTTTTACTGCACTATCATCACACACGTCCAGTCTTAAGAGTGATTTTAGTGACAGTAAACTTTGAATCCCAGAAACACTTGAACAGATAAAATACCTTGAATAATCCACTAAAAGCATAGAGACAATAAGCTGTTTCAAATAGTCTTTATAGTAATATATATTCAGAATGCACTTTAATATTTATGCACTGTATAGTAATGTAATTTCATGTATATGTATGTGTTGATACTGAAATGCTTAGTGTTAGAAGATGTTATTTTTAATATTTGATTTCTACAAGATTAAAAACTAACTGTATGAACACCTCATTGTGTAAAGGTATTGTTGAGGAAGTAACTGAATTACACTAAACTGCATTGATTTTAATTGAATATGCAAGCAGCACACTTGTCAAGAAAAACACATTTCGGAATGACTGTTCATAATACAGAAGTATTGTGAAAAGTGTCAGAAAAACAAAACAAACTAACACTTAATTAACACATGCATCTGACACAACATCACAATCATGACCTCAGGTTATTTCAAGCTGCAACTTTTTCAGAGAAAACGGCATTTATCCTAATGGCAACAAGAGGAAGAAAATTCCCACAGTCCTTCACTCTACTAACCATATGTTTGTTAGGAGAAAATAGTATGTACTGTAGTGTTTTATTGATATATATGTCACAAAATGCCTGCAGGTTATTGGTTTGGTCATCATCAACATTTGTATGAAGCTAATTAAATTGTGAAATTTAGTGAAAATTATTTCTTAAAATAATAAATAGCATATAAGATTATAATCATATATATATATATATATATATATATATATATATATATATATATATATATATATATATACATACACACACACACACACAATTTTTTAAAACTTTTTATTATAAATAAAAAATTTATACTTTTATTCAGCAAGGATACATCAAATTAATGAGAAATAGTGATTTACAAATGACAAGAAGTCATTTACATAGTTACAAATATTTATATTTCAAATAAATGCTGTTCCTTTGAACGGTTAAGGCTAGATGGTATACAGATCTGGGCATGCGCACATCAATGTAGTGTCATTTTTTTCACACTGCACAACAATAATCACAGTTTTTGCATTATTGTAAGGGGTAGGTTTAGGGCTGGGGTGTAGACGTTAATAAAACATATTCTACTAGGTGTAATATTCAAGTAGTTGAATATAGATTTGTAATTCTGATGTGTTATGCAGTTCCTGCATATAGGCACTAGGGGGCAATGGGTGAATAGGATGTGATGCAGTGTATGCAAAGAGATAATAGAATAAAAAGAGAACCTCACATGTTGAAGCTGATCCAGGACTGTAGTCATCTTTTTCCCAAATAATA
Organism: Cyprinus carpio; assembly: GCF_018340385.1. Taxonomy (NCBI): domain Eukaryota; kingdom Metazoa; phylum Chordata; class Actinopteri; order Cypriniformes; family Cyprinidae; genus Cyprinus; species Cyprinus carpio. Next base: position 2,521,995 of record NC_056611.1, read on the forward strand.
CACTTGGTAGAAAATTTTATTTGTTGTTAGCTCCCGGTTTTAGTTGTATCCCATCTAGCCACAATACTTTTGAACATATTATTCTTCAAAGAATCCTGGAAAAAAAATATTACAGTCTCCAAAATATGGTAATAATTCAACACTGATAATAATAATAAATTATGTTTTTGAGCAAATCAGCATCAGAAAGATTTCTGAAGGATCATGTGCCACTAAAGACTGGAGTAATGATGCTGAAAATTCAGCTTTGATCACAGCAATAAAGTACATTTTAACATATATTTACATAGAAATCAGCTATTTTAAATTCTAATAATATTTCACTAAATTAAATGAGCAAATTAGCAGATAAAATAGCAGATAAATGCTGACTTTGTGAGCATAAAAAACTTCATAAAAAAAAGCACGCGGTTACTAACGTAACCTGACGGGGCAGAGCAAATTCAGCTATTGCTCCAAAGGAGGACTTTAGGTACATAACCATGCCTCGGCTTCAGGATGACCTTGAAGTAATTGGGCCCAAATTTGAGGCAGGTGGGGCTTGAGAGGGCCTGCAGATCTCCCATACACTTTACCGATGCTAACACCAGTAGCAGAATGGTTTTTAGCGTCAGGGGATGAAGGTCAACAGACTGTAGTGGCTCAAAGGGAGGGCTTTTCAGAGCCCTCAACACTGGGTGCAGGTCCAATATAGGGATGGTGATAGGGTGAGGCGGGTTGAGCCTCCTAGATGCCTTCAAAAAACGAACAACTAGGTTGTTCCTGCCCACCGACTGGCCAGCTATAGGAGCGTGTGAGGCTGCTATGGCTGATACATAGACCTTGAGTGTGGAGGGAAAACAAGCCTTATCCAACAGTTCTTGCAGGAAGGATAATATCAGAGATATGTTGCAGGTGTGGGATGGAACTCATGGTTTCAGCCAGTACTGAAGGGCCCACATACGAAGCAGGCCCAGCTGAAGTACCGGAGATGCAGAGACCATGAGGCCTAGCATCTTCTGAAATGGCTTTAGAGGGCGAGGGGCTCCAACTTTGAATGAGGCTGTGAGCTGCTGAATGGCCAGTGCACATTCTGGCGTGACTATGAGAACTGTTCCCAGGAACAATATTTACAGGCTCCAAATTCGCCAGCAAATTCACCACCTGGCACACAGGACGTGTGCGTCCTAGCTCTGAACCGAGGTGGAGACCACGTTGCTGAACTGTGGGGGGTCTTCGAACGAATTAAAGTCAATAGCCTCGTTTTATTATCCCCAAAACCCTGTCTGGCGGAGCGGCAGCAATGTCGTGGCTCAGGCTTAGAGGCCGGAGGTGCAGCCGACGATGTGGGTTTTGTGGGCTGCTGAGTTGGCGCTGTCTTGGGGTGACTGGAAGCAGCTGTAGAAGGCACGTAGGTGGGCTGAATAGGGGGCACGCCAAGATCTGGTGATCTCATCATGGACCTCTGGGAAAAATGGTGAAGCTCATTATGAGGTGGCCTGACTGAGCAAGAACCATTCATCCAGGCGGCTGTGAGTGGGTTCCTCCAGCGGAGACCAATTCAAACCGAGCTCTTGCACAGCTCTAGATGGGACACGGAACAATTCGGCATCCATGCCTGTGCTGGCAGCACTGGGCTCTACAGATGGCAGGGGGGCGGTGTCGAAAGATGAACCTAATGCTGTGTTCGAACTAAAACCAAACGCGAATTGTGGGTCTGGTGATTTCAATGTTAAGTCAATGTAAAGACGCGTTTACGCGCGTCTGGAGGTCTCGCGGGGCGAGAATGAGGCGTTTAGCGCGGCGCGGTAGACGCAGATTGGTATATTTCGCGCGTCTAGTTTGCGCGAATGACGCGAATTGAGCGTCTGGCGAGTTACGCGCGAATGTGCTTTTTGTCCATTTATGTGTTTGACGCGAATTCGCGTCTGCCGCCCGAGTTGAAAAATTTGAACTTTGGCGTCAATTCGAAGCCTGCTCAGGAGTCACTCATTCAACATGGAGGAACGAATGATATTGTCAGTGAGCAGTCACCCGGAGCTATATGACAAACGTTCATATTTCTATAGACAGGAATAAAAAGAAACTCGCTTGGAAGAGTGTGTTGTAAATACACATTTAACTTTTGAGTCACTTACATGTTTATCGACCCGCGGCCTTCCCACCGTTTTTTACAAGTATTTTCCCCCTACTTTTCGCTAACAAGATAATGTGTTTATTCAGAGGATGTGTGCAGGAAAAAGTGGAAAAGCCTCGAATGCTCGATCAACATCAGCCATCATACACACAAACAAACCGCCTAGCACTTGCCCCTCCCACAAGAAGCGGATTTCGCCTCGGACGCGCGTCAATTTCGCTTCAACTTTTGCTTTCTACGCGCGTCTACTTCGCTCTAGACGCGTGAATGCATTCAAAATGTTCAACCGGCAAACTAGACGCGGTAGACGCGAATTTGACGCTCTATTCGCGTTTGGTGTGAACGCAGCATAATAGCTCATTTGCATCTGAAGCAGCCAGAGACATGCTGTCGTCCATGGCATCATACTCGAACGAGACTAGATCACTTGCAGCCACAGAGGGATGCTGGTTCCATTGAGAGAAGAGGACGGGGAATGCCTCTCTATGTTGAGAGAGTGAGGCACGCTGGGACTCAGCTGGCGTGGGCTCACTCGTCACCAAGCGCCGAGATCTTCTGCCCCGGTGCTTTTTCCTCACAGGCTCCTGGTAGGAAGAAAGTGGGAGGGTGCGAGGGGTGGAGTCACTTTCCGAAAAGAAAGCTATCTGTGAGCGCAGAGAGGTGAGACTCATATCCTCGCAATGAGGACTTTCCATCTTGGTGAGTCAGCGGCATGCAGGGGAGTCCTGCATGAGTGACAGTAACGGCTCAGCTTTTGAAACAACGCTGGAAATTAACTCAGAAATTTGCTCTTATAGAAATCATCGGATAGCAGCAGGGGACCGGGAAGACCCCAGTTGCTGCAGATGCTGAAGGCGGCTGAAGAGTAGCAAAATCAGCCGAGCAGGAAGAGGTCTTAATCCGCTATAAGGCTTGTTCACGGCTAAAGCTTTGAGTCTCGTAGAGCGAAGTTCTTGCAGTTGTTGCTGAAGGAGAAGAAATCTGAGGATCCTATGGTGAAGTGTCCGCTTATATAGCCAGATGCCCTGCACGTTCTGGCGGGCTCTGGTGGGCTTCATCACCATTGGCCCGTGCAGCTTGGCCAATGGCCGTGCAGTTACACTACATTATTGAAAATGCTTTAATAGGCCTTTATCGCAGTCTGCGTGTCATCACATCCAGCTCCAATTAGTAGCGTAAAGGAATTTCCACCTGCTTTATTGTCAGCAGACAGACGGCAGTTTTGTGAAGAAAATTCAACTAATTTAGTTTAGTTGAACATTGACGCAATAAACGTCAATGTTAAAACTATGTATTTATACCAATTCCATACCATGTATCATGTCATCCTTCATTTTAATGTGTAACATTAGCTTATCTGAGTAACGTGACTGTCAGCACTCCCAGTGTTGCCAGTCAGAATAATGAAGAGTACGCAGCTCAAATAACTGCCAGAGGAATACTCAGACTGATTCCATTTTATTTTTAATATTATTTTGTTTTTGCATTATATTTATTGCGATTAACCTCCCGTTCTTTTTCACAGTATAATGGCATTCAATCGTTGCACGCAATCAAGGAGAACTGAGAGAATGCGCAACGCTGACCCCATACGTCATGCTCCCAGAGCTGCTTCTGTGTACAACTGTTGGCGCAAGCTAGATTAAAGTGATTATTACATTTTGAATATGGATATTTTTCTTACAAAAACACATTGATTTGCTACAGAAGGCCTTTGTTCACCCCCCGGAGCCATGTGAGACACTTTTTTTATTTCATTTCTTTTGAACTGAAGCAATGCAACACCCGCTGACTGAAATGATAGCGCTTGTAAGATCAAAGACAATTTTTAATATAACTCCGACTGGATTCATCTGAAAGAAGAAAGTCATATAAACATAGGATGCCTAGGCGGTGAGTAAAACGCAGCCTAATTTTCATTTTTGGGTGAACTAACCCTTTAAGTAGATGCAGTACGAGTGAAGCATCGATAGGGAACTTACCAACCCCAAACATTTGAACATGTATTTTTGTGTACAATATTTTTGTTGTTGTTGTATGGTGACCGCACGTGAAAATATTTTTTTATTATTCTTATTACAAATAATACAATTGGCAGCACCTGTAATTACGAACCATGGGCAAAAAAGTATTCATTATCATTGTACCTGTTTACAAACTGTGTATTGCAGTATTTTATGGTGTGATCACAGCTATAAAAGACAACTTTACACAAAAACATAACATTTGAAATCTTGAAGTCTTGACTACAAAAAGGAAGTGAACATCTCCACTGTTATTTTGCCTAAATTTCAAACAGAATTTGCACTGCGGTTTTCCGGAAACAGCGGACTTAAAATAGCTTTGAGTTGAGGGAACCCCTGCTATGGACTCTCAGGATATAATTCATAAATTTAGTCTATTTTATTTGTCTTCTCTACTTCCTCTTTTCCCTCGTATTGTTTCTCCCTGCTGGCGTCTCCTCTGGCACAGCTCGCCACTTTTCCTCTTGATCTTTCAACCTGCTCTATTTGGACGCCCAAATATTTACACAATGACTCAGAGTGGATTATGTTTTTAAAGAAAAAAAAAAAAAAAAAAAAAAAAACAGGAACGGTAAACTTGCAGCCTCTCATGTGCATCAGAGAGCTTCAACATTTTGATTGTGCTAAATAGTAGCTCAGTCAGAGTGAGATACTAAAAGAAAAGTATTGTGATGTTTTTATTTATCTCATTCTGATGGCACCCAATTCACTGCAGAGTATCAACTCCAAATCTGTTCCAGTAAAGAAAAAATATATATTAATTTACCCTCATGTCATTACAAGCCCATGTGACTTTGTCTTCCATGAAATACAAAAAAAAAGAAAAGAATTATAAGCAAGTTACTTATTTTGCGTTGCAGAAAATAAACTTTCAGTGACTGAAAAGAAGTTTACTTAAGTGGGCAGAGGTTCATTTATTTTGATCTTTTACATACTTCCTAAAACATGAACACAAAGCAGGCACCATTATCAGCAGACTTTGATGCTGTAGAGATAGAGAAGTGACAAAAAGGAAACAGAAAGAGGAAGTTAAAAACAGACATACACTCACTAAATCATTCATTTGAGATGGTACTTTACATGCCATTGCATTTTTGGGCTTTTTCTTGGAAGGTGCAATAGCGAGAGAGAGAGAGAGAGAGAGAGAGAGAGAGAGAGAGAGAGAGAGAGAAGAATCTAATGCAGTTAAAGGGCGGTCAGGCTTGGGAAATGGCGTGAGCCTGACTTTACCTCATGTTATCCACATGAATGGCATAGTCTAATAGGTCAGATCATGCGCACTAACCACTGGGTCATATTTCTGACCGTACTTATCCCATATGATTTAAACTAGTGATGTTGCACTGATAATTTAATAAGCAACTTCAGATCCTGTATAAAATACTGCATATAAATACACAATATCAAAAATATAATTAATCATTTTCGTTGTAGTTAGTAAGGTCACACTTTATTTTGGGTGGGTGCAATTCCCACCATGAACAAACCATTAATTATTAGTTTTGCCTCAATAAACTCCCAATTAGCTGCTTATTAATAGTTAATGCGGTAGTAAGTTTAGGTATTGGGTAGGATTAGGGATGTAGAATATGGTCATGCAGAATATGTGCTTTAATAAACAGCCAATATTAATAATAGGCATGTTAGTAAGCAACTATATAGAGAGATTTGGTCCCTGTACTAAAGTCTTTCTGTTAGTAAATATCCAAGACTTTTTAAAAATTTAGTTTATGTGCTGTATTTTCCCATGCTTGTAATCACTTTTGAGAATGTTTTCTTATTATTGTGGTTTACATCAAAATATACAGTATAATGTGCATAACCCCGAAAAGCATGCAATTTTACTATGACTAAATAGCACTTTTGCACTTATCGCACTAGTTTCTTTGTCCATTATTGACTCATTATAAAACATGAGTGTACACATGATCATTTATCATATTTACGTTTAGTCATTTAGCAGACGCGTTTATCCAAAGCGAATTACAAATGAGGACAATGGAAGCAATCAAAATCAACAGAAGAGCAATGATATACAAGTGCTTTTACAAGTGTCAGTTAGCTTAACGTAGTACACATCAAGTTTTTTTTTTATTATATAATAAATAAAAAGAAAACAAATAGAATACAAAAAAGATAGAGAAGCTAGTGTTATTATTATTATTTTAAGAAAACAAGCAGTTACTATATTAATAAAGTGCAAGTCTAAAAGGGGCATTTTTAAGAATACAGTTAGAAAAGAGAGTGATAGAGTTAGAGGGTCAAAGATGGAAGAGGTGTGTTTTTTTTAACCGATTCTTGAAGATGGGTAAGGACAGGCTGTTTGGACTGAGTTTGGCAGGCCATTCCACCAGAAGGGGACCTTTCATTTAAAAGTCAGTGATTTTGTGCCTCTTTGGGATGGCACAATAAAGCAACATTCACTTACAGAATGCAAGCTAGAGGGCACATAACTCTGAAGTAATGAATTTAGGTAAAGAGGTGCAGAGCCAGTGGAGACAGTAGTAGAGAAGGAAGAAATGAGTGACTGATATACATTAAGGTCAGGTGGATTTTTTGATTTGCGCCATACCCTTTCAGCAGCCCTTAGCTTAGAACGATGCTCGCAGAGAACATCAGACAGCCAAAGGGCAGAAGGGGTGTGGCCTGGCCTGGAAGACAAGGGGCAGACAGTGTCTAAACAAAATGTAAGAGTGCCGGGAGGGTGAGAGTGAACGTAGGTTACGTCGAAAGATGACATGGGGAGGGGTATGTTCTGTGTCAGGAGCCATGTTGAGGTTAAGAGTGAGGAGGAAGTGATCCGAGGTGTACAGCTGAGTAACCAGCACATGATCAGTCAAGCAGTGTCATGTGTAAATAAGGTCCAGTTGGTTGCCTGATTTGTGAGTAGCAGTAGTTAACACTCGGTTGAGATCAAAAGAGACAAGCAGAGTGTGGAAGTCTGCAGTCTGAGGTTCATCTAGGTGGATGCTGAAGTCTCCAAGCATGTCGACACTCATTGACTGTGTTTTAAATCACACTCTACACCCTCATTCACTATTCCCTACATGAATTTACTAATACAGTCCTGACAGAGAGAATGAAAACTAATGAGTGAATTCAGACACTGATGAACAGCTGCTGTTAACGAGCAGAATCACTGATGGAAAGAGAAACAAGACACACACAAGAACTACAACTGACTTCAGCCAAAGCCTTACTTTAGTTGGGCTCCTGGCCCTTGAGTTTTGAACATTAGATGTTGTTTGATTGCTGTAACAGTGTCTTTAAAAGGTATCTGTTACAGCAAAACTGTTGTGGTTGTTACTTCTAATATCCATAATCTACTAGACAGACTTAGACTGTTGCTGATTCATTTGGAGTCTACTTATATGAGAATACGTCACTTCCTGCCGTATGCCTCTAGTTTTAGCTCCGTCACGTTATTTCTCTGTCGTCTATTTTTTATTATTGAAATCTATTTTATACACCATCATTTTCATTTCTATAACGTGTGAATATATCCTCTATTGTATTCTTCAACAAAAACAATCAGAGCGCCTTGTTATCACTAGTTTTATTTTGATTTCCCGAGTCCACTAGTAGCTTATAGCCCATTAGCTTCGCCAGCGTGGTTGTCGCTAAACCCGCGTGCATTGTTAATACTCTATTCACACACATTACAATTGCTTTACTCACTGTTACTTGATTTAATGGTGGATGTATGTCTACCTTTGAGTGCAGGTGACGACACGTTCGAGCTGCATTCGGTGAAGCAGATTCGGGTCCTGGAGCAGAGGCAGGCCCAGCTGAGAGGGCGGACAGCCGCGCTGGAAACCTCCTGGGCTGACGCTCACAAGTCCAGGGTAAGTATACAGTGCGCTACTAACAGTCCCACCACCTCCTGCCCATGTGTTTCTCTGCACAGGCCCGGTGCACCCAGGACACGATCTGCCCAGATGTCCTTCACTCCGCTTCTCTCCCTTCCGCGTGACGGAACGTGACACTGTGATCGTCGGAGACTCCATCGTCCGACACGTCCATGCTACGTTAGCCAAAGGTAAAGTGCACACTCACTGTTTCCCTGGTGCTCGTGTTCTCGATGTTTCTGCGCAGATACCAGCGAACCTTGAAGGCTGACGAGAGCCCCAGAGCGGTGTCGTGCGACACCACGCAGCGGCAGACGGAGACACTGAAGAGGGACTTCAGGAGCCTGATCGAGACGGTTCGCAGCACTGCGCTCGGGGCGACGATCATCGTGTCAGGACCACTGCCCACATATCGACGAGGACACGAAAGGTTCAGTAGACTTTTTGCTCTAAATGAATGGTTATTGTCATGGTGTAAAGAACAGAAACTGCTCTTTGTTAATAATTGGAATCTTTTCTGGGAGCGTCCTAGGCTTTTTCGCGCTAAAGGCCTGCACCCCAGCAGAGTCTGAGTGGATCTCCTCTCGGACAACATCTCCAGGACTCTACGCTCCATTTGACTAGTAAGCCAATTCTCAAATAACTGCTATGATGTCTTTTGTTCTACCCGCTTAAATGTTAGAAGTACTTGCGCTGTCCAATCTATTAAGACTGTGTCTGTTCCCCGAATAGTGAGGTCAAAATATAAATTTAATGTAGGATCTAGAAAAAATCTTATCGTGATTAAACCAGAAAAATGTAAAATAAATGAACAAAAAAAATTCTAAAGTTTGGGCTCATAAACATTAGATCACTAACAGCCAAAGCAGTTATTGTAAATGAAATGATCACAGATAATAGTTTTGATGTACTCTGCTTGACTGAAATCTGTTTAAAACCAAATGATTATATTGGTCTAAATGAGTCTACTCCACCAAACTACTGTTATAAACATGATCCCCGTCAGACTGGTCATGGGGGAGGTGTTGCAACAATATACAGTGATATTCTCAATGTTACCCAGAAAACAGGATACAGGTGTAAATCATTCAAAATACTTCTACTTAATGTTACACTGTCAGATATGCAAAAGAAATCTATTGTATCCCTTTCTCTAGCTACTGTGTATAGACCACCAGGGCCGTATACAGAATTCCTAAAGAATTTGGAGATTCCTCTCAGACCTGTTGGTTACAGCTGATAAAGAGCTAATTTTCGGAGATTTTAACATTCACGTTGATAATACAAATGATGCATTAGGACTTGCGTTTACTGACTTATTAAACTGTTTTGGAGTAAAGCAAAATGTCACAGGGCCCACTCATCATTTTAATCATATGCTAGATCTAATTATATCGCATGGAATCGATCTTACTGACATAGATATCTTACCTCAAAGTAATGATGTTATTGACCATTTCCTTGTATCGTGCATTCTGCCTATTGATGATAATAACTATATAGCTTCGCGTTATCGTCCAGGCAGAACTATTGTATCAGCCACCAAAGACAGATTCACAAATAACCTGCCTGATTATCTCAACTGCTCTGTGTACCCATAAATACACATGAACTAGACAAAATGACTGGCAACATGGCCACTATCTTCTCTAATACATTAGAAGCTGTTGCCCCCATCAAATTGAAAAAGGTTAGAGAAAAACGTACTGTGCCATGGTACAACAGTAATACCCACTCTCTTAAGAAAGAAACTCGTAGTCTTGAGCACAAATGGAGAAAAACTAACTTGGAAGTTTTTAGAATTGCGTGGAAAAACAGTATGTCCAGCTATTGACAGGCTCTAAAAACTGCCAGGGCCGAGCATATCCACAAACCAGACGCCACCCGATCTAAATATTCCCTCACAGTTAAATAGTAAAGACTTTATGAATTTCTTCACTGATAAAATAGATAACATCAGAAATACAATAACAAATGTAGATTCTACAGCATCTAATACTTTAGTTTTATCCATCGGTGCGGTGCTTATCATTTAAGCAAAGATAAACTGCAGTGCTTTACAACTATAGGACAGGAAGAGCTAAATAAACTTATCACTGCATCTAATCCAACAACATGTTTATTAGATCCTATACCCACAAAATTACTGAAAGAGTTGTTACCTGTAGCAGAAAAAACGCTTCTCAATATTATTAACTCGTCGTTATCTTTAGGTCACATCCCAAAACCATTCAAGCTCTTATTAAGAAACCACAACTAGATCCTAGTGAACTGGCAAATTACAGACCCATTTCAAATCTTCCATTTATGTCTAAAATTTTTGAAAAAGTTGTGTCTGCTCAATTGTGCTCCTTCCTGCAAAAAAAAAAAAAAAGATCTCTATGAAGAATTTCAGTCGGGTTTCAGACCCCATCATAGCACAGAAACTGCACTTGTTAAAATTACAAATGACTTGCTTCTTGCATCAGACCAAGGCTCATTGCTAGTTTTACTTGATCTTAGTGCTGCGTTTGACACCATAGATCACGACATACTCCTAGATCGATTACAAAACTATACAGGTATCCAAGGGCAGGCTTTAAGATGGTTTAAATCCTACCTGTCCGATTGCTACCACTTTGTTTATTTAAATGGGGTGTCATCTCATTTATCACCAGTAAAATATGGAGTGCCCACAAGGATCTGTCCTAGGTCCTCTGCTATTTTCAATATACATGTTGCCCCTTGGTAATATCATTAGAAAATACGGGATTAGTTTCCACTGTTATGCTGATGATACTCAACTATATATTTCAACAAGACTAGGTGAAACTTCTAAATTATCTAAGCTAACAGAGTGTGTTAAAAATGTAAAAGATTGGATGACCAATAATTTTCTCCTATTAAATTCAGATAAGACAGAGATATGACTTATTGGACCAGAAAACATTACACAGAATCTCGTAGATTACAATTTGCGATTAGACGGATGTACTGTTACTTCCTCTACTGTCAAAAATCTGGGTGTTATATTAGACAGTAATTTGTCTTTTGAAAATCATATTTCCCATGTTACAAAAACAGCATTCTTCCATCTTAGAAACATTGCCAAGCTACGAAACATGTTACTTGTTTCTAATGCAGAAAAGCTAGTTCATTTATTCATGACCTCAAAACTGGACTATTGAAATGCACTGCTAGGTGGTTGTCCTGCATCCTCAATAAACAAGCTACAGGTAGTCCAAAATGTAGCGGCTAGAGTCCTTACCAGGTCAAGAAAATATGATTATATTACCCCAATTTTACAGTCTTTGCACTGGCTACCCATTAAGTTTCGTATCAGTTACAAAATATTATTACTTACTTATAAGGCCCTTAATGGCTTAGCTCCTGCGTACCTTACTAGTCTTCTACCACACTACAATCCATCACGCTCCCTAAAGGTCACAAAACGCTGGACTTTTGATAGTACCTAGGATAGCAAAGTCCACTAAAGGAGGTAGAGCTTTTTCGCATTTGGCTCCCAAACTCTGGAATAGCCTTCCTGATAATGTTCGGGGTTCAGACACACTTCCTCTGTTTAAATCTAGATTAAAAACACCTCTTTGGCTAAGCATTCAAATAATGCATCTCATAATTTTGGACTGCAGTTATATCTGATCAAATGCGCATTATTATTCTTTAGCTTGGGTTAAACTAATTAATTTTACTTGGCTGGAACAGCAGCTATGCTAATTATGTCTCTATTTGGCAAGAGATGATGCCAACCCCTCAGAGGACCTCAGATGATGCTAACCCAGAGACAACATACAGAACTACCACATTTTGCTATAAGTTTGATTGCATAATTGCTGTTAATAGTGTTAATCGTCTATTTGTTTACGTCTTTTATTGATTTTTCTGAACGCACTATACAAATAAACTTGAATTAAATTGAATTGAATATTAAAACCTGACAAGTAACTTAACTCAAACCGTTTGAGTAAACAGATATCCTTAAAAACCTGACAAGTTAGGTTTACTCAAACCGTTTGAGGAAACCGATTGCCTTAAACCATTTAAGTTTTAAAACTAATAGTTGTGAGTACTCTGAACTTAATTCAGGTGAGTTCACTGAAAGAAGATATACATTGCAATTAAATAAGTAAGTGATTAAATGAGTGATAATTGAGCATTAGTGATGAACACCTGCTGTTAACAAACAGAATTACTGAAGAAAAGAGAGAAAGGAACTCCAACTGACTTCAGACACAGCCTTAGATGAAATCAACTGAAATAAAATACATTAAATCTCTCAAGATCTGATTAAACAACCCCACAAACAGCATCACCAGCCCCACTTATTAATAACCAGACTGACTTTATTTCTGTCAGATGTCTACAGAAGATCTTATTGAGAATTAACTAAGGTTTAGATGTTGATTTATTGTTTCATTTGAAGTAACCATGTTGGAGATCAGTGTTTGCTTTAGTTGGGCTCTTGACCCTTGATTTAAATCTTTTATTTTTTCTGACTGTTGTAACCGTATGTTTTTAAAACATATTTGTTGTAACTCAAAATCCCAGAAAAAATATCATCAGGTGTTATATATATATGTACATACACACTCACACTCTTTTACAAGCTGCTTTTATCCAAAACAATTTACAGTGCCTTCAGATTAATACTTTTTTACCTAACCTGTACGAAGGTGTTGGCTGTTATACTGTATATTGGTGATGAAAATCATCAATTATTGAGCTGTTCGGAGTCTAATCTCAAATGAAATAGATGTTGTGTAATTACTTGGATTGATTACAGTATAAGTGATTCCAAAAGTCAGTGGTTTTGTGACAATCAGTTAATATAAAGGACTATTTAAACAGTTTGGTCTTCTATGGTGTCAATTAGTCACACACAGACATCAATAATCAGCATATGAACCTCAACAATGGTGACCATAAAAAAAATGCAGCAGAGCATGCTGGGAGCCATGGATGAGTTTTGTACTACAATAGTACCCAGCATGCATTGCAGCATGTTTTTTTTCGTCACCATTGTTGAGGTTCATATTCTGATTTTTGATGTCTGTGTGTGACTAGTTACTGCCATAGAAGAAATATATCTGTTCACAAAGTGTTTATTGTGATAAAACCACTTGCTCTTTGAATGGCTTTCATTGTAATTGACTGAACTAATTATGTAACACCTATTTAGTTAGATTTCGGTCGGACTCTGAACAGCTCCATGACTGATGATTGGTGTCATCACCAATATGCTATATAACAACCAATAGCTGATAATATTTTCTTCCAGGTTTTTGAGTAATAACAAACATGTTTCAAAAACACATGGTTACAACAAGTAGAAAAAAATAAACTAAGGCAGAAGTCAAGGGTCAAGAGCCCAACTAAAGCAAACACTGATCTCTAACATGGTTATTTCAAATGAAACAATAAATCGACCTCTAAACCTTAGTTAATTCTCAATCAGATCTTCTGTAGACGTCTGACAGAAATAAAGTCAGTCTGGTTATTAATAAGTGGAGCTGGTGATGCTGTTTGTGGGGTTGTTTAATCAGATCTTGAGAGATTTAACATCTTTTATTTCAGTTTATTTTATCTAAGGCTGTGTCTGAAGTCAGTTGTAGTAGTTCTTGTGTTTCTCTTTTCTTCAGTGATTGTTTGTTAACAGCAGCTGTTCATCACTAATGCTCAATCAGCACTTAGTTAATCACTTAATTACTTAATTCCAAAGTTTTAAAACTTACATGGTTTAAATCAAGGCAATCTGTTTACTCAAACGGTTTGAGTTACATTACTTGTCGGGTTTTACAGTGTAACATATATCATATACTAAGGAACTCTTAGGAAAGAATATTATTGCATTCCTAGAAACATGTTATCATGTCAAGGCAAAGGACTGTTCCGCTTGGGGAAAACAGCTAAACCAACCTTTGTTTCAGTTTCTACTGACTTCCCTACATTCAGCATTCAGCCTGAGTCCGGCTGGCACACCTGATGTGGTTCAGCACCAAGGACAGAGACCAGACTAAAACACATGCTTTAGACTGCAAAACACCACAATCAGCCAACAAATCAAACTCGTTTGACTCATTTTTCTGTTTATCAAAACTTCAAATAGACAGTGACACAATTTCCAGTAAACAAGTTTTTTTACTTTGTTTGCACAAGCACAAACACAGTCCTTTTCAAATGGCAGGGTTCGACTAAATTACAAATTGATGTTAAAAGCATTGTATATGCATAATATCAGCATAAATATGCTGATTTGCTGCTCAAGAAACATTTCTGATTATTATCAATGTTGAGCTGCATTGCAATGTTGAGTTACAGTTCTGCTGCCTTTCAGGATTCTTTGACAAAAATATTTTTTTTTTTTTAACATTATACATGTCTTTACTTTCACTTTTGATCAGTTTATGAAAATTCAAAGAAAAAAAAAGTATATTATATTTTTAGTTGTGTGTGTTGTAGTTGTCTTTTTGTTTTTGGTTTTTTATGCTTGCTAGTCCTTACAAACTGTCTGAATAATTTGATATTTGTCATTTGACCTGCATGTTTCATGCTTTGTAAATGATGCGTGCAATATTATCTTTTCTTTTATACAATATTTATGTCTTGTTTTTCTGTCTATGGAACACCAAAGGCAGAGATTTCCTGACCTCCACAGTGACCAACAGAAAAAAAAGTAAATTTTCCCAGTAAAGAGGTAAGTTGAGAAAGACAAACGATGTCTTGATTCCAGGGGACTAAGAGGGTCAGAATCCAGCAGAGCTGGAGGTCAACGCTGTCCTGAGAAAACACGCAAGAACTAATGCGGAGGTGGACTGCAAACAAGCTGAAGTAAATACTGAGCTGAGAGGTCATCTGGCTTTATTTAGATGAATGCTATATAGTGAGGAGTATAACAATGTGAGCAAAATAAAAAAATAAAATATATCTTTATACTCTCTACAGATTCTTCTAACCAGACTGTTAACCCTTATGCGTTGTTGGGAATGTTTTTGTCCACTATGGGGTAAATTTGAGTCTTATTTTGGCCACAACTTTCCCTGTGTTTCAGCAAATGGAATGATTTTTGGTGACAAATATTATTTCTACACATATTTTTGGAAAATGCTTTGAAAATTTTCAAAAACTCAAAAATACACTGTGGGCAAATTCACTACCCTTTCGTTATGTTCATGGATGAAAACATCCACTAAAACTGCTGTAAAAATGTATCAGATAAATATTTTTTTCTATTTTTTTTTTTTTTTTTTTTGCATAAAGCTATTAATCAACCTCAGTCCTGAGCAAAACTACCAAATGTTTAAATTAAAATAAAAAATCCAAGATTTTAACTCTTTAATTGTTAATTAATGATGTCACTGATTTGGGGAAAAAAAAAAACACACAAAATGAATTATTTTCAATATAAAAAGTGATTGTGGACTGGATTTTTTTTTTTTTTTTTTTTTTTTTACCTTTTATCACAGTCTTGGGCATGTCAAAGATTAGTAACAACATTGGCTTTGATGCATTGTTTGTTTTTGTGCGGCTCCCTCATTTATTATTCGTGGCTGTTTTTGCCCCGTTGACTTCCATTATAACGACATTTTTTAATTGCAAAGCCATGACACCATATAATCATGCATTCTTGATTGTTGGTGGTTTTCCCTGTTGGGAAGAGGTAATTTTTTTTTATTTTTTACAGTTGATCACTAGGTGGGACCATTAACCCTATGGGGAGGCTGCAGACCTGGAGCCGGTAGATATAGGCCCCAAGCAGTTTTACGCCCCAAGCAGTTTTACGCCCCTGTTGTTCCTCATGCGTCCAGTAGGGGGAGGCTGTATATTAGTACATGAGCCTAGTCATCAAAACAGCAGACCATATCTGTATGATAGCGGCAGACATTTTTTGAAGCGATACGAAATGAGGTATGTAAATAAGTTATTGTTGTTGATTGTATTGTAATGATGCAACATTTATTATTTATAAACGATTGATGCGATATCAATTTAAAAGATGGGTCAATAATTTATTTCGAGAGGCAAAAGTACTTGATTGAGCCAGTCTGTCTGACTCAAACTTAGCTAACCACGTGTAGGTTAATCTGGCCCTAGTCTTCTCTTTACCCGCTCTGTCTCACTCACTTTTAAAATTAATTACATTTTTATTTTTATCTTGTTGTCTGTCTTTAGCTTGCGTGACATGGCTTCTTCTGGTAAGACCCTGTTTACTCCTTGCATTTAAACATACTCCACATGGTTTCTGGAGCACATTAGAGTGGATAATCACAAATGTGTGATTTTTTTTTTTTTTTTTTGACAGTCTATGATGTGAACACACAAAATACACATTTATAGGCATGTATGTATGCAAATTTCTAAGTCTCTGCACAAGTTGAACTGCACACTCACTCAAGTATTTTGTCAAATAATACAAACATATGTCATGCATGATAAAAACCTACATTAAAAACTTTGGTCTCATATGGTTTAAATGTAGATTTTGATTTGAGTTGTTTCTTATAAATGAAATGATCTAATTCTCTAATGTATATCTTAATATACAGTTTTTCTTAAAATAGCTTACTTATCTGGACAAATGTATGTGCATTTAATGTGTGTTTTATCATACTCTGTCTTTAGTTCTTTAACTTGTATCTCATAATGTTGTGTTTTTTCTTTAGCTACTTAAGAAAATTAAAATCTCTCTTTCTAAACAAGTATAAACTAAAAAACACCCATCTCTTTCTCTCTTCAGGGGAAGAAATAATATCCATACAGAGAGGTTGCAACTTACCTGCGCTTAACAGATGCACCTCCTGCTGTTCCCTATTTCACTGTCCTTTCTGTATTTCTGATTTTTTCAAGCCCTCAAAGAAAAGTAAAGTACAAACTCATCTTAAGCTTCACTTTTCTAGGGCAGTCGTCCATGAAGGTAGCATCATTTTGTTGTAAAAAAAAAAAAACAACAACAACAAAAAACTAAACATGCAAAATGATGCTTGGCTTATTTGGGCAGTGATAAATCTCAATTCTTTCTCTGGTAGTCCATCATCTGTGCTCTTGCTGTTGTGGAACATGTGTCCATCATGGAGGCTGAGGAGAAATTCCTGCGAGGACCTGTCATTGACGCAAGGTACTGTAAGGATCCTATAAAGGAAATATTTATAATTAACCATTGTTTCTACCACTATGCAACTTTTGCTGTTTTATTTATTTTTATCAGTGAGCGGGAGCACTTTGACAGCAGGATAAAAAAAAAACAATTAAAGAAGAGTAGCAAGCCATAGGAGAGTCTACAGGAGTCATGCAGAATCTACAGGAAGAAATAAGTCATGGTGTTAATAAATATTTTTGTGAACAACAATATTGTCTCTTTCTTTTAAATGACCCTTGGAATTTTAGAAAAGGGTTACATTGTGTTTGTCTTCATAAAATGCTATGTAGGACATGTTTTGTAGCTGTATGATGACCAATTGTGAATTGTACAGCAGATATTTCATTTAGGATGCAAATGATTACACAGTACTGCACTGTAAAACCTGACAAGTCACAGTAACTCAAACCGTTTGAGTAAACAGATTGCCTTTACTTAAACCATGTAAGTTTTAAAACTTTGCAATTATGTAATCAAGTGATTAATTAAGTGCTGATTGAGCTTTAGTGATGAACAGCTGCTGTTAACAAACAGCATCACCAGCTCCACTTATTAATAACCAGACTGACTTTATTTCTGTCAGACGTCTACAGAAGATCTTATTGAGAATTAACTAAGGTTTAGATGTTGATTTATTGTTTCATTTGAAGTAACCATGTTAGAGATCAGTGTTTGCTTTAGTTGGGTTCTTGACCCTTGATTTCTGTCTTAGTTTATTTTATTTTTTGGGCGTTGTAACCATGTGTTTTTGAAACATGTTTGTTATAACACAAAAAACCCAGAGAAAATATGATCAGGTATTGGTTGTTATACAGCATATTGGTGATGATAATCATCAATTTTGGAGCTGTTCAAAATCTTACTAAATAGGTGTTCTATAGTTACTTCAGTTGATTACAATGAAAGCCATTCAAAAAGTTAGTGGTTCTTTCATAATCAGTTAATATAAAAGACTTTCCAAACAGTTTTGTTTTCTATGGTGTTAATTAGTCACACACAGACATCAATAATCAGAATATGAACCTCAACAATGGTTACGAAAAAAAAAGAAAAAACATGCTGCAATGCATGCTGGTTACTATTGTGGTACAAAACCCATCCATGGCTCCCAGCATGCTCTGCTGCATTTTTTTTTTTTTTTTTTTATGGTCACCATTGTTGAGGTTCATATGCTGATTATTGATGTCTGTGTGTGACTAAGTGACACCACAGAAAACCAAACTGTTTGGAAAGTTCTTTATATTAACTGATTATCACAGAACCACTGGCTCTTAGAATCACTTTTGCTGTAATCAATCCAGCTAGTTACACAACACCTATTTCATCAAAGATTAAACTCCAAACAGTTCAATAATCAATGATTATCATCACTAATATACAGTATAACAACCAACATCTAGGTAAAAGTTAGGTAAAAAAAAAAATGCTAACCTGAATGCACTGTAAGTTGCTTTGGATAAAAGCAGCTTCTAAGAGTGTGTGTATAACACCTGATGATATTTTCTCTGGGCTTTTGAGTTACAACAAATGGTTACAACAGCCAGAGAAAAAACTAAGACAGAAATCAAGGGTCAAGAGCGCCCAACTAAAGCAAACACTGATCTCTAACATGGTTACTTCAAATGAAACAATAAATCCAACATCTAAACCTTAGTTAATTCTCAATCAGATCTTCTGTAGACGTCTGACAGAAATAAAGTCAGTCTGGTTATTAATAAGTGGAGCTGGTGATGCTGTTTGTGGGGTTGTTTAATCAGATCTTGAGAGATTTAATGTATTTTATTTCAGTTTATTTTATCTAAGGGCTGTGTCTGAAGTCAGTTGTAGTTCTTGTGTTATCTCTTTTCTTCAGTAATTCTGTTTGTTAACAGCAGGTGTTCATCACTAATTCACAATTATCACTCAATTAATCACTTAATTATTTAATTGCAATGTATATCTTCTTTCAGTGAACTCAACTGAATTAAGTTCAGAGTACTCATAACAATTAGTTTTAAAACTTAAATGGTTTAAGGCAATCGGTTTCCTCAAACGGTTTGAGTTAACATAACTTGTCAGGTTTTAGTGAGGCTGTGTCTGAAGTCAGTTGTAGTTCCTTTCTCTCTTTTCTTCAGTAATTCTGTTTGTTAACAGCAGGTGTTCATCACTAATGCTCAATTATCACTCAATTAATCACTTAATTACTTAATTGCAATGTATATCTTCTTTCAGTGAACTCAACTGAATTAAGTTCAGAGTACTCATAACTGTTAATTTTTAAAACTTAAATGGTTTAAGGCAATCGGTTTCCTCAAACGGTTTGAGTAAACCCAACTTGTCATGTTTTTAAGGATATTTGTTTACACAAAAGGTTTGAGTTAAGTTACTTGTCGGGTTTTACAGTGTGTTAGTTTTAAAACTTAAATGGTTTAAGGCAATCAATTTGCCTCAAACGGTTTGAGTAAACCTAACTTGTCAGGTTTTTAAGGATATCTGTTTACTCAAACGGTTTGAGTTACTGTGACTTGTCAGGTTTTACAGTGTGTATGTCTAATGGCCTAAATATGGTTAATATCTAAATATAGCTTAATATAAATTCACAACATCATATATCAGTCAGTCTCCTGTATATAAAAACAGTTTATAAATAAATATAAATAATACATTTTAATGTAGGTCATAGGTCTGCAGCCCATATAGTGTTATTCGCCGTATTTCCTTATAGCCATACTCCCCCTATGAGGAACAACAGGGGCGTAAAACTGCTTGGGGCGTAAAACTGCTTGGGGCCTATATCTACCGGCTCCAGGTCTGCAGCCTCCCCCTACTCTGTTTTTAAGGAACTTGGCAGACAGTGTTCATCTATAGAGTCTCGAGTAGAGTGCTACGGTAAGTCTTGATTTTTTAAAGTAATGTGAAACTAGAAGTATCCTAAAATTAGTTATAAAGAAGAAATGAGAGTAAAAAGTAAATTAATCCAGCTCAAACTGAGTTCAGTCATGATTTGCATTATTTTTAAAACAGCAAACCAGAATGAGACGTGTTTTTGCTCTTAGGTTTCAGAACAGCATGCAACAAATCTTTTGAGCAACTGACCATAGAGAAAAATAATATAAAACAGGAGTAATAGTAATGGAAATAATAATAATAAATAAATAAATAAATAAATAAATAATGAATAAACGTTAGCATAAATGATCACTTGTGTGTCTACGAGGTGAGAAATAATTTTTCATAGTGTCTGTGTGGTGAACTGTGGCCCTTATTGAGGTTAACAGTATAGCAAACAGGAAACTAAAATATGTGTACTAAGACATGCATTATTTCTGGTGAGACTTTCAAAGTATGAGAATATTATATATATGTGTGTGTGTGTGTATAGATCTACGAACTGTTCCATTCCTTCAAAACTGACATCAAAGTAAACAATGATGGTATTTCCTTTATTTTGAGTATATTTTCTAATTTGAACTGTGAGGATGTCTGCATTTTCCCATACAGCAAACAAACAAAAAACAACAGAAATAATGAGAAATAATTTTTCATAGTGTCTGTGTGGTGAACTGTGGCCCTTATTGAGGTTAACGGTATAGCAAACAGGAAACTAAAATATGTGTACTAAGATATGCATTATTCTGGTGAGACTTTCAAAGTATGAGAATATTATATATGTATGTATGTATGTGCATATATATATATATATATCTATATATATATATATATATATATATATATATATATATATATATATATGCACATACATACATACATATATATATACATATATGTATAGATCTACGAACTGTTCCATTCCTTCAAAATTGACATCAAAGTAAACAATGATGGTATTTCCTTTATTTTGAGTATATTTTCCAATTTGAACTGTGAGGATGTCTGCATTTTCCCATACAGCAAACAAACAAAAAACAACAACAAAAGTTTTTTAAAAAGTAACCAAAATGTATTATAAATATATGTTGGAAACAGTAAAGCTCTATTAAATATATTTTTGAAATAGAAAATATATTTAGTTTCAATTCTCATATACCAAAATAAATTTCAAAATGTATTTCCAGGCAGGCAAATACATGTCTAATTTTACAGTAGCCTACATTAGGCTGAATGCAAATACTGATCCAATAGCCAAGAGATCAAAACTACATTAATAATGTTTTATTTTATAAGATCATTTTATAATTGAATTTTATCCAAAAATGTTCATTCGTGTTACAGACAACAAATAAAGTTTTTATTCAAATATGACACATGTACAGTAAATGTATTTTCTTAGATTAAAATATTTAGCACAAAATATATTTTTCAATGTTTTATATATATATATATATATATATATATATATATATATATATATATATATATATATATATATATATATATATATATAGCATATCTCTTATATTATATCTCTCTTGCAGTAGGTACCAATCTATCCCATTTCTGGTTCACTGTCCAGCAGGTGACCATCATGGACCAAAACGCAACCAATTCAACTGAAGGACCTTGTGGCTTGTCTGAAATGCCAGCTCGTCCATTCTTCCTATGTTTATACACAGTGATTTTTCTGGCAAGCCTGGTGCTTAATAGCATTACAGTTTATGTGTACTTTTGCAAAGCTACAAAACAATCCAGCATCACAATCTATCTGAAGAATCTGGCTATAGCCGACTTGTTTGTGTGCCTGTGTTTGATATTACGCATCGCTAAATATGCTAGAACTTCAGTGGAAATTCAGCGTATCTACTGTAACTTTGGCGCTCCAGCTTCCTACCTCAACATGTACTCCAGTATTCTCTTCATGGGCTACATCGCTGCAAACAGGTAAAAATTTACTTGATTTTCAATGAAATCATGACAGCTTAATGTAACATTTTTGACAAGCTTAATATGTCAGTCTCTGAGTGATGTAAATATTTATGCCATGAAATAATGTTCATTCTATAAAATAATTATAATGAACTGTGCAAAAATAATTTCAAATGTCTTCAGCACATTTTATAATACCCAAAAATAAGTTCATCCCTCATGTATGCTATCACATTTGTCAAAAACTATTACAACTAAAAACATTAATACGACACATGTGCATCAGTCACTTCACTGAATATTTGCTGGCTAAAAAATAAATAATTATTAACTTACGATCCATCTGTTTTCAAATTCACATCATTTGAATAACTAGTCCCCTTATTTGGGGAAGTTGTGGTCTAGTGGTTAGAGAGTTTAACTCCTAACCCTAAGGTTGTGGGTTTGAGTCTCGGGCCGGCAATACCACGACTGAGGTGCCCTTGAGAAAGGCACCCAACCCCAAACTGCCGCCCACTGCTCCGGGTGTGTGTTCACAGGCTGTGTGTGTGCGCACTTTGGATGGGTTAAATACAGAGCACGAATTCTGAGTATGGGTCACCATACTTGGCTGTATGTCACTTTTTTCTTCTTCTTCTTATCACAACACTGATTTCTGTCAAAAAATAACAATCTTTAATCTATAGCGTTTTTTTTTTTTTTACTATAAAAATCGTTGCAAAGTTCCTTTACAGAAAATTTCATTTCTACAATATTTAGTAGTAGAAGTATTTAGTAGTTATCAGTGGTGACTCAGTTTATGTACATATGACAGAAATGTATGGAAAAATCAATTAAAGACATTATCAAACAGAAGATACACAAACATTATTAATAGCAATTATCATATGATGCAATCAAACTTATAGCAACATTTGGTAGTTCTGTATGTTGTTTCAGGGTTGGCATTATCTGAGGTCCTCTGAGGGGTTGGCATCATCTCTTCAGGTGTTCTGGATCCAGACTGAAGCTTGTGTAAATCCCTATGGCAAAAACAGAGAAACAAATAGAGACATGATTAGCATAGCTGCTGTTCCAACCAAGTAAAATTAATTAGTTTAACCCAAGGTAAAGAATAATAATGCGCATTTGATCAGATATAACTGCAGTCCAAGATTATGAGATGCATTATTTGAATGCTTGGCCAAAGAGATGTGTATTTAATCTAGATTTAATCAGAGAGAGTGTCTCTAAACCCCGAACATTATCAGGAAGGCTATTCCAGAGTTTGGGAGCCAAATGCGAAAAAGCTGTACCTCCTTTAGTGGACTTTGCTATCGTTGGTACTACCAAAAGTCCAGAGTTTTGTGACCTCAGGGAGCGTGATGGATTGTAGCGTGGTAGAAGACTAGTTGTGTACGCAGGAGCTAAACCATTAAGGGCCATATAGGTGAGTAATAATATTTTGTAACTGATACAGAACTTAATAGGTAGCCAGTGCAGAGACTGTAGTATTGGGATAAAATGATCATATTTTCTTGACCTGGTAAGGACTCTAGCCACTGCATTTTGGACTACCTGTAGCTTGTTTACTGAAGATGCAGGACAACCAGCTAGCAGTGCGTTACAATAGTCCAGTCTAGAGGTCATGAATCCATGCATCAAAAACAGGTAACATATTTCGTAGCTTGACAATGTTTCTAAGATGGAAGAATGATGATTTTGTAACATGGGAAATATGGTTTTTCGAAACACAAGTTGCTGTCTAATATAACACCCAGATTTTTGACTGTAGAGGAAGTAACATTACATCCGTCTAGTTGCAAATTGTAATCTACAAGATTCTGTGTACTGATTTTTGGCCCAATAATAATATTCTCTGTCTTATCCGAATTTAATAGGAGAAAATTATTATTACTTTTACATTTTTAACACACTCTGTTAGCTTAGATTATTTGGAAGTTTCATCTGGTCTCCTTGAGGTATATAAATTTAAATTTATTTTTTTAGCATGCTGTTTTATTTAATTAAATTTAAATTTATTTATTTATATCAATTTTTACCTATCATGTGCTCCCGGGGAATTGAACCCCCAACCTTGCACTTGTTAACGCAATGCGCTACCACTTGAGCTACAGGAACACTATAGCTCAAGTTGTATATAGTTGAGTATCATCACCATAACAGTGGAAAGCCTGCCCTCCCCGTCTTAAAGCCTGCCCTTGAATACCTGTATAATTTTGTAATCGATCTATGAGTATGTCATGATCTATGGTGTTGAATGCAGCACTAAGATCAAATAAAACTAGCAGTGAGATGCAGCCTTGTTCTGACACAAGAAGCAAGTCATTTGTAATTTTAACAAGTGCAGTTTCTGTGCTATGGTGGATCCTGAAACCTGACTGAAAATCTTCATAGAAATATTTGTATTTTTTAATTAATTAATTTATTTATTTATTTTGCAGGAAGGAGCACAATTGAGCAGACATAACTTTTTCTAAAATTTTAGACATAAATGGAAGATTTGAAATGCGTCTGTAATTTGCCAGTTCACTAGGATCTAGCTGTGGTTTCTTAATAAGAGGCTTAATAACCGCCAGCTTGAATGGTTTTCTGACGTGACCTAAAGATAACGATGAGTTAATAATATTAAGAAGCGGATCTTCTGCTACAGGTAACAACTCTTTCAGTAATTTAGTGGGTACAGGATCTAATAAACATGTTGTTGGTTTAGATGCAGTAATAAGTTTATTTAGCTCTTCCTGTCCTATAGTTGTAAAGCACTGCAGTTTATCTTTGGGTGCGATGAATGAAGATGAAGTATTAGACGCTTTAGAATCTACATTTGTTATTGTATTTCTGATATCTATTTTATCAGTGAAGAAATTCATAAAGTCATTACTATTAAACTGTCAGGGAATATTTAGGTCAGGTGGCGTCTGGTTATTTGTTAATCTAGCCACTGTGCTAAATAAAAACCTTGGATTGTTTTGCTTATTTTCTTTGAGTTTGTGGATATGCTCGTCCCTGGCAGTTTTTAGAGCCTGTCTATAGCTGGACATACTGTTTTTCCACGTAATTCTAAAAACTTCCAAGTTAGTTTTTCTCCATTTGCACTCAAGACTATGAGTTTTTTTCTTAAAAGACTGGGTATTACTGTAACAAGGCATCACTCGATGTGGGATCCATAAGCAGGCTTTATTAGAATCGTGGTCAAACACCAGCAAGCACAGTGACAGAGGGCAAACACAATCGTTGTCAGTAAACAGCCTTAAAGTCGGGGCAGGCAGCAGAGAGTCAAACACGAGGAACAGATAAGGTCACAACAGGTAGACTACACAAAGGAAACTGCTCAGAAATGCAAACCGCAGTAATACAAGACTTCACAATGAGATGGTAGGAACAGACTGATTAAATAGGCTAGCTAATGGGCTACATCTGGGCTGGGTGATCAGTCCTAGATACGGGGCTGATGGGAAATGTAGTATGAGAGTGTAAGAGTGATTATTCGGGTGAGGGAGCCCTCTGATGGTCAGAAGAGGGAACCACGGAGTTCGACACTGTGACAGAGCCCCCTCCCTGCAAGTGCCTCCTGGTGCGAGGAGGCGGGCGATGCTGGGGTCTCCCACGTGGTCTGGGGGGCCAGGCTATCTGGGTGGGTGCGGTGGAACTCTTAAGCACTTGGTTAAGCACTTGGTATGCCTCCTCTCCATCTACCATGATGGACAGGGGACCCTGGTCACCGGACACCTCCTCTCCCTCCTCATTCGGACCACCAGTGGGGATACATTGAATGTAGGAGAAATACGATAATAATTAGGCAGGACAAGGCAGAAAGAAACAGGTGTAATTTGTCTAATAATCTGAAATGGACCCACGTACCTAGGACTGAGTTTCTTGCAGGGCAGCTGAAGACGTAAGTCTCTAGTGGATAGCCATACCCACTGACCAGGACTGTACTCTGGACCAGGACGATGGTGACGACCAGCCTGTTCTCTCTGTCGACGGATGGCATGCTGGAGGTGAGCGTGAGCCTGATTCCAGGTCTCCTCACTTCTGAGTAACAAGTCATTGACTGCCGGGACATTAGTGGGTTCTCCAGACCAAGGGAAGAGGGGTGGTTGAAATCCAAGGATACACTGAAAGGGAGTTAGACCAGTGGAGGTTTTTCAAAGGGAATTCTGAGCATACTCTGCCCACATAAGGTAGCGACTCCAATCGTTCTGATGTTGACTGCAGTAAGATCGCAGGAAACGAGTGAGTTCTTGGTTTAATCCTTCGGTTTCACCATTTGATTGAGGATGATAACCAGATGTAAGGCTCACATTTACATCAAGCATCCTGAAGAAGGCTGACCAGACCCGTGAAGTAAACTGGGGATCTCTATCCAAAACTATATCCTCCGGTAGCCCATAGAATCAAAAGACCTGGTTGCAGAGATGTTCAGCTGTCTGTAGGGCGGTAGGAAGTTTGGGGAGTGGTATGAGGCAGTAGGCTTTAGAGAATCTAGCGAT
Organism: Cyprinus carpio; assembly: GCF_018340385.1. Taxonomy (NCBI): domain Eukaryota; kingdom Metazoa; phylum Chordata; class Actinopteri; order Cypriniformes; family Cyprinidae; genus Cyprinus; species Cyprinus carpio. Next base: position 2,548,409 of record NC_056611.1, read on the forward strand.
GATGGTGAGGATGGTTGTGTAACCGTTGGAGGCTGGTAGATCAGTGACAAAGTCAATTGCAATATGTGACCAGGGACGTTGTGGAAATGGAAGAGGTTGGAGCAGGCCGGCTGGTTGTTGACGTGATGGTTTTTGAATATTGCAGGTTTGACATTGGACAAACATGATGGTACACAGCAAAATCCCCAGTGTTAATTTAACACTCTGAGTGTGGACTCATATAAACACTGAAGTAGTGTTAAAAGTAACACTGAAGCAGTGTTGAAGTTAATAAGATAATTAGGTGATTAATTGAGTGATGATTGACCATTATTGAAGACACCTGATGTTAACAAGCAGAATCACCAAAGAAGAAAATCACAATTTGCTTGTCACCATTATAGTGGTCAGTGTTTGCTTTAGTTGGGATCTTGACCCTTTTTTTTTAACATTAAATTTTGTTTGGCTGATATAACTGAGTTATAACAGACAGATAAGCGAGTGAAAATCATCAGGTGGTGATGATTATGTTTTAAAGTAATCATTATTTGACCTGAATCACTGAATTCATTCAGAGACTTTTCTCTGAGTTATGTATCCTTGATTGAATATAACAACTTTCATTCCACAGTGAAGGAGTCTGTGTTTACTATACATTTTGTAAGGGTCCCTTGCAAACTGTTCTGATTTTAAAACGTTAGTTGTTTTAGGCACACACAGACATCAGGAATCAGTGTATGAATCTCAACAACGGTGACAAACAGCATATTCAGATAAACAGATCAACTCTGAACATCACAAAACTACATACTAAGAAGTCAAATAAAAACGGCAAAAATTATGGGTTTTTATTGGTTATAACATGCTTTTTTGATGGTCACCATTGTTGTGATGCTCACGCTGATTCTTGATGTCTGTGTGTCTAAATAAACAGCTCTTTATTTATGTAGTAGTAACTTTTAAAAACATCTATCTGATTAGGACAAAAATGAAAGATATTGGTTTTTTTCACCTAGTTTATGTAATCAGTAAAGAAAACCCAACTCAGGTATTCAGGTCACTACATGACAATTAGTCCAAATCATAATAAATACCACATGATCACATTTCCTCTGGTTTATCTGTCTGTTATAACTCAGTTATCACAGCCACACAAAACCTAAAGTTAAATACTTAAGGGTCAAGATCCCAACTAAAGAAAATACTGACCACTATAATGGTGACACACAAATTGTGATTTTACTCTTTGGTGATTCTGCTTGTTAACATCAGGTTTCTTCAATAATGGTCAATCATCACTCAATTAATCACCTAATTATCTCATTAACTTCAACACTGCTTCAGTGTTACTTTTAACACTACTTCGGTGTTTATATGAGTCCACACTCAGAGTGTTAAATTAACACTGGAGATTTTGCTGTGTATCTTTAGATAGAGAGGGCCACCAAAAGCAGTTTTGTAGGAGATGGATAGTGGCGTTAATACAAGGATGATCAGAACTGGACAGAGAATGAACATGTTCTAGGACTCGATTTCTGAGGATTTCAGGGACAAAGATCTTTTAGGGGGACATTCAACTGGTACTTCAGACCAGGCATTGGCTTGTTCAGTTTCCATAATGATATCCCACTGGACAGGAGCTACAATGAGATCGGGGGACAGGACTGTTTCAGGAAGATGTGGTGATTGGTCGGGTTCATACTGTCTGGATAGGGCATCAGCTTTGCTGTTCTTGGATCCAGGATGACAGGTGACTACAAAATCAAAATGAGTAAAGAAACTTGACCAGCGAGCTTGCCTGGGGTTGAGTTTCTTGGTGGTTTTCAGGTATTCCAGGTTTTTATGGTCGGTCAACACTGTGAATGGATGTGTAGACCCCTCTAACCAGTGACGCCACTCTTCAAAAGCTGCTTTCATGGCTAAGAGTTCCCTATATTCGACATCATAATTCTTCTCTGCTGTGCTTAAATTCCTGGAATAGAACACACAACAGCATAGTTTAGGAGGTGAACCTTGCCTTTGGGACAGAACAGCACCCAAGCCAGTATTAGAAGCATCCACTTCCACAATGAAGGGGAATTCGGGGTCAGGATGATGTAGAAAGGGGGCAGTGACAAATCGCTGCTTAAGCTGTTCAAAAGCCTGAGTGGTTGTGCTGGACCACTTGAGGTGGTTAGCACCCCTCTTAACCACGGTCATTAAAGAGTTGGTGACAGAACTGAAGTTCCTAATGAAACGTTGGTAAAAGTTGGCGAAACCAAGAAAGTGTTGAAGATCTTTCAGGGTGGAAGTTTTGTTTTTCACAAGAACACATCTGAGTTACTTTTTCAGTAAGCAACCCCAATTACTTTTTGTTTTCATATTTATTGACTGACAGCTCTTTGGCAGCTATTTGAGCTGCACCCTCTACTGTACAGATGTGAATTTACATTTCCTTTTTACATGTGCAAATAATGGAACTTTTTGCATTAAAAACAAACAAGCAAGCCTTGCCCAGATGAAAAATAGTAATGCAAAAGTAATGTTACACATGACTTTCCATAAAAAGTAACTAAATAATGCAATTAGTTACTTTTTAGGGAGTAATGCAATTATGTAATGTATTACTTTTAAGAGTGACTTTCCTGAACACTGGTCATTTCTTTCTGAGAAGAACATTTTTACATTGTTACATTTAATAACCCTTTTGCAGATTTTGCATAATTTTAAGCTATAATGTGTCAATGAAATACTGAGCATGACAATGCACATATAAGAGTAAAAATAATAGAGTCTTGAACAAGGACTTTTATTATACTGTATAGCTTCCTCATATATGACTTCAGAAAGATCCAAGTAATATGATTTAACACAGCATAACAGGGTTGAACAGAAAATAAGAGACAAAAAGACAAACTCAGCATTGTCAAATAAATAAATAAATAAATAAAAAGTAACCACATTTTAATTGTATTATTGGTTTATATGCACTGATAGAATGTATATGTTAAATGTAACGTTAGTTGCTGTGGATAAAAGTGTCTGTTTGGTTAAAAGCTTATTGAAATTATCAGTAGCAAGTCATGGAGACACAAACAGCATTGATTCCTTCTATATGACATAGAATTTCTCTGTATTCTAAGATTCACTGCCCTTTGTTTCAGGTACATGAAGATTGTACGGCCACTGGAGACTCACATGCTGCAAACAGTCCGTTCGACATGCTACATCTGCATCGTGACCTGGGCCGTCCTGCTGTGCTCAAATTGTGCCTACATTGCTGCTTTTGTCAGCGCTGATAAACAAACCTCTGCCCACAGTGGTTTCGACTGTGACAGCTTTCATACCAGCTTGCTCAAACAGATCTACTTGACCTTGCAGATCATTTGCTTTCCATTGTTTTTGTTTGTGCTGGTCTCCCTGATTCTGTTCTATTGGTTTAATGTACAGAAGCTTCGTCAAGCTCAGCGCACAATGCCGGATCAGCCTGGTAACGCTAAACTAAGCAAGTCAAAGCGTAACATGCAAGTTCTGATGGTGGTTTTCTGCGTATGTTTTGTACCGTATCATCTGGTGAGACTGCCGTACGTGTTCATCAAACCCCTGCTGCAAGACTGCACAGCAGAGCAGGTTTTCTACATCCTGAAGGAGCTGACTGTCGTGCTCACAGTACTGAACGCCTGCTTGGATCCACTTATTTACTTTGTCTTTTGCAAGACCTTCAGGGCACAGCTTAACCTTCAAAGATTTTGCAAATCCGAATGAGATAAAGGGCTCTAGTAAGTTAAATTAAAAGGTAGAGTTTACCAAAAATAAAAATGTTGTCTTTTACTCGCTCTCACGATGTTCCAAACCTGTATAGGTTTCCTTCTTCAGCAAAACAAGACATTTTGAAAAATGTGTATAACCAAACAGTTTGTGGTAGCCATTGACTTCTATGGGGGTTTGGGAAGAACATCTGAACGTCTGTACAAAAGAGTTAACGTGATCAATTTACTTAGTGACAGAAATATATATATATATATATTCTCAGCATGGGGTGAGAGAGGAAACCAGCTTAAACTGTGCTTGACAAACACAACATCCATATTTATATCCGCTTTGAACACCCACTGAAACCTCAGATAGAAATATCTGATAGAGATAATAATAATAATAATAAACCAGGAAAAACCCTTCAGACAACTGGTAAATGTGTTTTGCAAATGTTTGTGTGTTATGTTCTTTTTTTTATTTAATTGGATTTGAATGCATTTGCAAAAGTGATTTGCAAAGTAGTTACAGTGTTTACAGTAAAAAGTGAGCTATTTTACATAAGTATATGGCACTTTAAGTTAAAATCAGATATGTTATTGTACATCTTGTAAACATCACTTTTGATCAATTTATTGAAATCTTGCTGACTCAAATTTATATTCATTGTAGCATCATGAGTCCTAGGGAAATGTTCATTCATTCTTCTGTGTAATTGTACATATATGAATGTGCTGACAATAAAGCTCTTTTGAATTTAGAAACATCTGAGACAAAGTTGATGCTTTATTGAAACACAACTGGGACTCTATTGACTCCACTGAGCAATGAAAGAGCAATTGTCCTGTGGGTTATGCTGGAGCCCAGGGAGGAAGCTGTTTGTGTACAGACATGAGTGGTAGGAAACTCCTGCAGTGCTGAGCAAGTGTTCACCCACAAGACAAACCCAGCCACTCTTTAGTTCCTGTATCAAAGTCAACACCCCCTTCCTCTAAAATATCATGTGAGGCGCATCCCAGCACGCTTCTTCTTATTCTGTGTCATGATACAAGCTGACTCAACTCTTCAAGTAAGTTTCTTCTTATCATGCTATTTCTAAAGACATGCAAATGGTAATTTTGATTAAAATCTGAAACATAGGCAGCTTATACAAAAATATATGCAGTGGTTTACATGGAAATAACAAAACATGAAAACAAAAAGATATTAAACGAATGTTGGAGAATATCTTGTATTGCACTGAATATGCACCTGTAGTATACTTGAAATTTTAAAAGTTTATACTACTTGTAATATTATATGATTACTAAAGATAAAAAGTACTAAAGTACTTAATTATAATTTTAACTGTGTGTTATTCTGTATTACATTTAAAAGTTAAATTATTTGAAAAGTACTAACTACAACTGCAACTTTACAAATGTGTAATTCAAAATATATTTAAATACATGATATATTCTTTGATCTAATTTCCCCCGAAATGTCTTCGAATTTACCATAAATGCTTGTCAGAACACTGTACAGTTCTCCATATTTTAGACAACAGAACTAATTATAAAATTACATAGAAAGATGTACTTAAGTACTGCTTAAGTACGTCAAAAAAGCACTCTTGAATCACTGTATTCAATGATTAACTGCCTTTAACTGTCATTTTGCATTATTGACACACTGTTTTCCTAATTAATGTTGTTCAGTTGCTTTGACTCAATCTTTTTTGTTTAAAGCGCTATATAAATAAAGGTGACTTGACTTGACTTGACTTGACTCTAAAGGTCATCTCATTTAATATCAATTTAAACTATATTTAAAAAGGATTTTTTTTTTTTTCACAAGATTGGTACTGTCAGAGTTTTGTCAGAGAGAATTTGAAGTAGAAACAAAAGCATAAAAAGTGCAAGGACTATATAAAGATGTAGATTATTCATGAAAGTGGCATAAATGGCACTTTTAATTTCTGAACATCAGCAAAAAAAAAAAAAAAGTCTGGCAGAAGTTACAACATTGAATCATGTTACAATATTTCCTGACATCATCAAGTTCTTTTTTTTACATTTTAGATATGGACTACATCAACACTACACAGACGGAACCAAAAAACAGCACAGATGTCAGCAGCGTGTTCACACATCAGGTTCTGCCTGTGCTCTACACCATCATCTGCACTTGTGCCTTCATTCTCAACGGACTCGCCGCTTGGATCTTCTTCAGGGTTCCCACCTCCTCAGCCTTAGTAGTTTACCTAAAAAACATGGTGGTGGCAGACATTCTGATGTTGTTTACCTACCCGTGGCGTGTAGTGGGTGACCTCGGTTATGGCGGCTTGCAGTTGAAGCTGATAGTTTGCCGCTACACAGCTGTGCTTTTCTACCTCAGCATGTACACAGGAATAATCTTCATGAGCCTCATCAGCTTGGAACGCTACTTCAAAATTGTGCGCAGTACCTCCAACGTGTCTTCTTTTCTGCAGCGTGTTTCGGTAGCAAAGGCTCTCGCGCTGCTAACTTGGGGCGTCATGATGTTTTTCATGCTGCCGAATGCCATATTAACCAATCAGCCAATGCCTAAGGTTTTCTCCTGCATGGCCCTGAAGGGCAACCTGGGTCGGCGCTGGCACGAAATTTCAGCCCACTTCAACGTTGGAATCTTCTGGATGGCATTCCTGTTGATGGTGTTTTGCTACACCTCCATCGCCTGTCATGTTTACCGCTCGTACAAACGCGTGCAGCAGGACAGCAGCGTGGTGAGACGGCGGTCAAATCGAAGCATTTTTAGCTTGCTGGCTGTTTTTGTCTTCTGCTTTGTTCCGTATCATGTTTGTCGAGTGCCCTACACGCTTAGCCAAAGCAACAAGGATGACTTTAGCACCTTCAGCCGCTTCATTCTCTTCCAGGTCAAAGAAGCTACGCTCTTCCTGTCCGCTCTTAATGTATGTCTGGATCCTGTCATCTACTTTCTCATGTGCAGGACATTCAGAGAGTCACTTTTGCAGAAGATATCATCTGTAAACCACGAAAACAGGCGGCCTTCAATAGGCACTGGGCTCAGTATCAGCAATCTGTAATGATTGAGCAACAAAGTAAAGCGAGCATTACCCATTTGCAAGATGAAAAAGATATTTAGATTTGAAACCACATACCACATGGTTTTCTTGCATGTGAAAACGCAGCATAAAGAGATTGAGCGGAAGAATGTCACAACAAAGTGGTGTTTTCCAAAAAAAACCCACCAAGTCAAGTCAGCCACAGCTTTCAAAACTTTTTACTGAAGAAAAGTCAACCCTTAACTGCAGAGTTGTCTATAAATAGATATTCTGACATAATTTTTCTTATCCTCATCTCATTTTAAATTTTTTACTCTTAAAAATAAATATCGCTGCTGTTTTCCCAGCAATGCCATTGAAGAATCATTTTTTTGGTTCCCTGATGAACATTTTAATGAACAGTTCTAAAAAGAAGCAATTTTTCTTATTGTGAAGAACATTTTTAAAAACCTTTTCCACTATAAAGAATCTTTTGTGTTATATACATATTCTGAGGATGTTAAAGGTTCTTCATAGAACCATAGATGTTTGTGTACTTCCTTCTATGGAATAAAATGGTGACACTGAAGACTATTCAAGACATTCTTTTCTGTACATTAAAAGTGAATGAGAACTGAGAGCGTCAAACTCCTAAATGACAAAGAAGCTACATTAAATTAAGTCCATATGACTACATAACAGTCAGAAACAGAAAATCTTTAAACATGCAGTTCTAAAAATCAAATATTGCCTCATTACAGAATGACGGCATCATTATAGGAGGTCTGACATGATTATATTTGGACATAAGATCAGTGCTGTTGATTGTAGTTTATACGAATTTTATAATTTATTTCAAAGGCAGAGGGCAAGATTATGGTGAATATCACCTTATATTATATGGAAAAGAACTGCCAAAATAAATCTTTAAAAATTCTCCACAGGACAAAAAATCATTATACAGGTTTGGAACAATTTGACATTTTGGTTGATCTGTTCCTTTAAAATTGCACTTAGCACAATCCCACACATTTCACACTTCTGTTGTTTACATGGTAAACCTCAACATCATTGCAAAGATTGTTAATTTTCCCCCCACCACAACTGTGAAGCCTATTGGCTCTGGAGAGACAGGATGTGTTTAGATATAACATTTGTTTAGTACAGAAACTCTTTTCACTGGTTTTACTTTGCGTGGGGGTTCTTACACACTCACATTTCCTTTTCACATACATATTTTTCTAGTTTTTCACACATATAATAACCTTTCAATTACATTAATGCCAACTCTCTCTCTCTCTGTCTCTCTCTCATGCTTTATCACACACACACACACACATCTGGTCTGCTATCTTTGTAGGGACTCTCCATAGGTGTCATGGTTTTTATACTGTGCAAACTGTATTTTTTATTGCCCCACACCAACTCTACACATACACCTACCTCTCACAGGAAACTTTCTACATTTTTACTTCCTCAAAAAAACTCATTCTGTATGATTTATAAGCTTTTGTATCCATGGCGACCTCAATTTGGGTCCCCACTGTGAATCAGAGATTGTGGGTCACATCAGCAGACAGACACAAGCACACTGGATGTTAATATTTATTTCATCAAATGACAACTAAAATTAAATCCCTTGAAGCTTGTGAACAGTTTTGTAGCATTTTAAAATGCTGGTTTAATGTAGCAAGACAGTGATGCTAAGACATGCAGATAATCAAAGAATATACATGCAAAAAATGAAGAAAGCGCTTATGCATATGCTGACATTATTTAAAGTTCATATTTTGGGATCATCAGTATTTCTGCACAAATGCTTTATTATTAAGGTGTGGACAGAATGTGGTCTATCACTGTCTCGATGTTCAACGTGTAAATAAACGCACTGCATTCACATTTTGGGTTTATTTGCGAATCTGCACATAGTATGGTTTAACATTTTATCTTTATCACTGTCTTGGTACATTAAGCAACATTAAGCGTTATTTGTGTTAAGCGTTTTAATGTCCCTGTTCAAGTTCTGCTAATTCACAAGCCGAGTCAGAGTCATACTCACAAAGGTGATGTTAATTATTAAACCAAACCTTTTAAAAACACGCAACAATATGATTCATTTATTGAGTGACCAGAGGTGTGAAGTCCAGGGGTCAGAAAGTAAAAGTCCTGCTGTATGTTTATTCCACCCATGAACTCAGCAGCTGATTTCACCAGAGGTGGGACCAAGTAATTCCTTTCAAGTCACAAGCAAGTCTCAAGTCAAATCCCAAGTACTCAAAGAGTTAAAGTTAATTAGATAATTAAGTGACTAATTAAATGATGATTGTGCATTAGTGATGAACACCTGCTGTTAACAAGCAGCATCACTGAAGAAAAGAGAAATACAAGAACTACAACTGACTTCAGCCACAGCCTTGAATGAGAAAAAAAAGTTTTGAAATAGCAGATTTCTTCATGCTTTATGCTAATAACACATTTGAATAAGCATCATGATGTGGTCTCTCTCTTTGGTTCATTTGCTGACGTTCAGTTATTACAGAACTGCAAAATAAATAAATAAATAAAGTCCTATTAAACAAATGCCACCATAAATGTTTCAATATCAAAGAAGAAGAAAAGAAAAAAAAAGACCTGTATTAATTCAGGCTTTTCGACATGAACATTTATTACACGATCCTCAACAGTGGTGATAATAATGATTCATACTGCAGTGCATGATGGGAGTTTTTACTATGGTGTTACCCAGCATGCATTGCAGTATAAAGCATTTTGTTGACTGTCACCATTGTTGAGATTCATATGCTGGTTCTTGATGTATGTGTGTGTCTAAATACTACAGGAGCCCAAGTTGTTATATGCATTATGTATGTTTAAAATTCATTTACTGTTACTATTAGTACAACGTTTTGCTTTCATGCAGTAGTTTCACAGGGTTGATTATGCGAAACCTTTACATACAAATTAATAAAAAAATATATATATTTCAAATGAAATTAGAAAACCTTATGTTGACTGTCCAATCATGTAAACACAGCTAAGAACTGGTTATTGTACAGTATTAACTTCACTGCTTTACAACACCATATGTATTATGACAGCATTACAGAGAAAGACCCAGCACAAAAAAATCAAGGGTCAAGAGCTCAACTAAAGCAAACACTGATCTCCATGATGGTGCCATCATTTTAACCAATTAAAGGGGTCATATGATGCAATTTAAATTTTTCCGTTCTCTTTGTAGTGTTGCATGCTCTTGGTGAATAAAGAAGGTCTGTGAAGTTGCAAAGACTAAAGTCTCAAATCCAAAGAGATATTCTTTATAAAAGTTAAGACTTGTCCACGCCCCACTGAAACGGCTCGTTCTAACACGCCCCCACATCTCTTCGTCAGTATGTGGGAAGATTTGCATAACACCACCCAGATGTTCATCCAAAGAAAGAAGACGTACCTTTTATTCTCGTTGTAATATTGTTGTTGCTGCTGCCACCATGTCGTGGAGATGCTGTGTGTTTCATGTGGAAACTACTTTGTTTGGCCTTCCAAAAGAGGACGATATCTGCTTCGTCATGCCTGGAGCTGATCCGTGCTGGTCGCTGAGGAGATACATCAACTTTGCACTGTGTTTCATGCGGTGTGTGACGCTATTTGGCCTTCCAAAAGAGGAAACGACTAGAAATCATGTTTATGTCATGTTCATAATGGGTTTTATGTTTATGTCTCGTCACTCCAGCTGGACAGGGCATCACAATATGTTAAGGGGCGTAACATTTCCATTACACGCTTGAGGTATTTGGCTAATCACGACACACTGGATAGCTGGCCAATCAGAGCACACCTTGCTTTTCAGATCGATGAGATATATCCAGCTGCAGCCCCGCAGCTGCAGCAGTTTCTGAACCGCAGCCACAGAACCGGAAGTGAGGGGCAGAGTTATTGACAACAAGAGAGCACGTGAGTAGTCTGTAATGTTTTTGCTATCATATGTTTAATAATTATTGTATATATTATGTTAAGCATTTATCTGCTAAGTACTTAATGTGTGCTTGGCTTTATTATCTTATATTGAAGCTTGAATTTTTTGTCATACTTTATAGTATATACTTTTTTCTGTGGATGTTTCGGTTAATTTTTGGATGTTTGTTGTAAATGGGCCTTGTGGTGACGTTTTGAAGACGTTTATTATTCATAAAAATAAATAGTTTGCTTTCATTTTCTCTGTTATATGCATTGTTTGTGTGTTAATATTACCTTACATAGTTTAGTTATTTTAATCCCATTTGTCATCATTGAGATAATTGTGTGTGGCTTTATCTACTGTAGAGACATATAAGGATTCAGAGAGGTGACACATTACCTGAGCTGTAGCAGTGCAACAAGTGTTACAGCAATTTTCAGCTTGACCAGCATGTTTAAGCCGGCCAAACTGGTCAAATTATAAAGTCATCTTCAAATCCACTCTAACAAGGTAGTTGTCTGTGGAGGTATGAATGTCTTGTGTGTTTAATATATGTACTCGCAATATATTATTGTGTAATAGTTTACCTGTGTACTTATTTATTTTAGGCTATCCTATACATTTTTGCAACCAATTATTGGTGTGATTATTTAGTTTTTAAATAAGGAACAAGAAAGTTTTTTTGTGCTATTTACAGGGAGAATATTTTTATTTTTTTTTGTTTTCCAGTAAATCTTGTTTTGGGAGCACCCTTTGATTTTACATCTGTAAGTAGTTATCAGTTAAAGTAATTGACCTTTATGATGTTGTAACAGCTGATATTTAAATATTTCTCTATGTTTGTGTCTTCCAGTGTGACATTCCAATCATATGGAGATGGTGGACTCTTATTCTTCTGGAGAACTTTGGAGTTTTCTCTGAAAGGTACTGCACATTTCCTCCAAACCATCATTACATTTGCACCCCCTTCTGACCAATTTGAAATTAACCAAGATACATGTATATTACAGAGCAAGTAGCCTGTTCCAAGTGGATAACAGGCTACGCTTGTGAGGTATGTAAGAAATAATAAAGTTACATTTTCCTTTAGTATTCTGTAATGAAGGAGATCCCAGTAATCCCTGACAGAAGTTATGAAATGGCTCCAGAACTACAGGCATCTGCTCAGGGGGCCAGTGGAAGAGCCTCTTTTCCTGATAATGAAGGAGGAGGACAATGAAAAGGCCCTCTACAATCTCCTGGAACAATCAGAAGCTTCCAGAGTACCCTTCATATTTCATCCTTTGTTCAGGGGAGTCATTTTTGTAGGATTATCATAACAAAATGGGCCTAAGAGTGAATTGTTAATTTGATAAATTTGAATTTATGCAAGATTGTCACAATAAAATGGGCCCAAGAGTGAATTGTTCATTTTGTAAATTTTTTAATGCAGGATTGTCATGAGAAAATGGGCTTAATGGTGAATTGTTCATTTTATAAACTTCAGTTTAATTATTGTGTACATTTTGACTGTTACTTTTAAAATTATGCTGCTGTTTGTGTGTGAGTGTAGGTGAGTGTGTGTGTTTTATTGAATTTTGTTTAGTTTTCATATAGAAAAATGTATGATGTTCACGTGTTCTTTTGGAGTAAACATTTATTTTGAATTTTGTGATTAAAGTATATTTCATATAAAATGCCCAGAAGTTTCAAACATTATTTTTAATATCACAAACAGGAAATAACTTGCATAATACAATAAAACGCTTAATATATTATTATAAAATGCATACATACATAAAGTATGACATATCGTGTGTAATAAAAGCAAATTACCCATTAAAAACCGTAAGGAGGCACTACTCTGTTAAGAACGTAAGCTCCGCCCCTCACTTCTGGTTCTGTGGCTGCGGTTCTAAAACTGCTGGTGCTGCGGGGCTGCAGCTGGATACTATTGGGAGATTGATGCGCCTTGTAAAAATCTATGTGTTTTAAAAGGTGATAATAATGTACAATAATGTACAATAATGTACAGTATGTGAAAATAATGTGTTTTTTTGACCTTAAACCGCATAAACACATTTCATTACACCAAATATACAAAATAATGTTCTTTTTAGCAACATCATATGACCCCTTTAAACACCAACATCTGATCCTCTGTAATTCTCAAAAACAGCAGGTATTCATCACTAATGCACAATCATCATTTAATTAGTCACTTAATTATCTCACTAACTTTAAAGGGTACATAACATATACAGTTTCACCTAATATCATGTTAATCTTGAGTACCTATAGAGTAGTAATGCATCCTTCATATCTCCAAAAAGTCTTTAGTTTTATCATATTTATAAAAGAAAAATACAGCTTTCCGATTCTCTGCGGAAAAAGCCGAGCTCCTGGAGGCGTGCCGTGGGCGGAGCTATAATACTGATGTTTCGTGTTGTTTCAATTAACATATATTCACTTATGGGCTGATTTCCAAAAAAAAAGACAGAAATCTGATGCAGTTGTACTTACATGAATGGGGTCTTTTATCACTGGGACCGCTCCATGTTTTAATAGCAAACCATGTGCAAATCCAGTGTCAACCTAGGCCTTGTTTATGATACATTCATCACTGAAATGACGAGAACACACAAACGCACTTGCTACATTCCATTGCTGCCCCAGAAAAACAAACTGCATCCACCGTTCATGTCACGCTGGGTTCTTTGAGAAGCTGAACACGGTAAACTTTCCCTCACATCCAAAAACACACTTATTTAGAGACATTCTTGAACAAATCCTATGCAGCGCTGCCAAGGATTTCCAGATGAAGCGCGTTGATGAGTGCGGTCTCGCTCTCCTCTGGTCGACGTGTGCGTGGGTGCGCTTTTCCGAGAGAAATGCTCATATAAGGAGTTTCACCATTGTCTACATCATTAAATCCACAATCGAAAAAAAAAACAGCCGAAACTTGTACCAACCCGGAAGTAAGATTTTCGGCACAGAAATTATTCGTCATTCGTCCAAATTATTTTTTATTTATTTATTTTAATTATTATTTTTGTTTAACTTTGGCCATGTTTAGCATAAAAATCTATCTCATTAACACTGTGAACAACTCTGAATACATGAAACACCATTGTAGCCCCCCTTTAACTCTTTGAGGATTTGGGATTTGACTTGAGACTTTCTTGTGACTTGAAAGGAATGACTTGGTCCCACTTCTGCTGAGTTCATGGGTGGAATAAACATATGGCAGGACTATTACTTTCTGACCCCAGAACTTTCCACCTCTGAATGTATAGTAAATAAAACTCAGAGACTGATCTGTGTAAATAGATGACAGTGACGCGTTAACACCATTGTGGTATCTGTAATTAAAGTAGATGATGATGCAAGATACAGAACTACTGTATGCCTCTTTGAGGATTTTTGAATTTCTGGCATGCTTTTCTTAAAAGTAATGAGATATTAATTTAAATAGTCTAGCTGACTAAAAGAATCATATACAGTCCTATCATCATGCAGAGCCAGAATAAAAGCGACCCTCATTACAGAAATACGGTAATAGGCTATTCGTTTTAACTAAATTCTATTCATCTTTGGTGGGAAAACATGCTACACCATGCTTTCATTACTTAGTATATTCCTTGGCTCAGTCCCAGCAGGCATACAATATCATAAGACATTGATATTTGGTAAAATTTGGTTTGTGACATCAGGTGACCAAATTTCAATGTCAATTCAATGTCTAATATCAATGTTAATTTGATGTCCAATACCGACATCAGCTGCATTCAGAATGCAGCGGCAATACTACTGATAGAGCTTATAATATGACAAAACTATTTGAATTTGTATTGTGTAAATTTGAGTTATTGACACGTGTCATTTAACAAAACTGAATATTATGTGGCATTTAGCATAGTTAGATTTTTTTTATTCTTGAATATTAAACATTTGAAAGTTAACACAACTCAATATTTTATGGCATCAAATTCAATATTCTAATATTTAATAAGCAGAAATTCAGATCATATAGATAGGTCAGAGGTAATCCACAGGCAAGAGTAGACGATCTCTGAAAAGTCAAATGAAGCTTTTTGGTCAATTAGTTTTCTGGCATAAACGTGAGGTTCAAGATCTACCTAATCATGAATTGCCCAGAGGTAGCCTAAGTGACTCTTAAACATGTATGGTTTATACTTATACATTAGGTTAGCATTTTCAGCATGTGAAACATTTGTCTAAGCCAGTTGTTCTCAACCTTTTTACTCCAGGCCCCCCTCCACTCCAAATCAATACATACTTTGCAAAAATATCACTTCAGATATTTTTTACAAATTAAAAGTAGCTACTTAAAAGTACGTAAACCTTAATTACAGTATACAGTAACTTTAACAAATAAGCACAAGTCAACCTGCCATAACAAACAAGACCACAGGGACATGCCAAGGACTGCACAGATCCATGCAGAAAAACTAAACACACCAAAATACAAATGAAAAATGAAACCATTCTGAATGTGTGGAGACTCCGCGATTGGAAGGCAGGTCGATGTCATCAGTGAATATTTCCTCTGTCAGAATAAGCGAATTTGAAGTGTTTGATGCCCATATGTACATAACAGATCTTCAGAAACTTCTCCAAAACACGCTTCTTCAGTGAGCATCTATTAAAAAACACTAACTCTACATTAATGTTGACAATTACATGAATAAGCGGAACTGTGTTCAAGTATAAATATGATGTTATAGCAATCCGTGCGCCTATGAGTTCTAGGTTTGTTTGCGCATCATGCGTGCCTAGTTTATGATTCCTGTATGTCACTATAATAGTCTTAACTGGGCGGCGCTAAGGGCTAGCACCCCCATACATAAAAAAGATGAAATAAAATAAAAAACATTTGACTCACATGGATAACTCGTGCAATGCAATACGTGACATGATTTGCAGTCATTCGTAATGTCATAGCATTTTATTTTAAAAGGATCGGTTCCTTGTGCCAAGCCTGCCCCTTACTAAAGATTTTGTTTAGTCAACTAGTAACATGTTTATTTTAAGTTCTTTCTACAGGAAAAAAAAATGCAAGGGATTGATCCATGTCGTGATAATTCTCCCACAACTAAACACTTGAAATGAGCCTATACATATAGCGATTTTATTATTCATATAAAAAATAATCTATTCTGGATGCCGTTGAGAACTACAAGACTACAGAGGCACACTGTGTGAAACTACAATCGTTTTTATATATATATATATATATATATATATTAGAGATGGAACCGTTTGTGGAAAAAAAATCAAACCATACAGTTCTCTACACACGGTTAGGCATGAGCTAGGACTTAAATCTGACAACGCATCTGTAAAATGCTTTGCTATAAATAACATGTAAAACAAACAGGATTCGGCTAATGTATGTTTCTGTCGATGGATGCAGATTCTGGCTTTTCACAGAGTGGTTTAAAAGTGGTAAAAATGGAAAAAAACATTGACTAATTTTTTGCTAATTTAGTGGTATTTGAGTGGTATTTTATGATTTTTTTATGTTGTTTTTGATTGGTTGCTGATAGATTGGAGACCTGAACAGCACACGTTGATATCCATTTCAACTAAACTCATGTAAGCTTTGCCAGTTGAAACATTTAAGAGCCAGAGGGCGTGTGCATTGTGTTCATTTGTGCGTGCGCTCATCCGATTCTGAAGCTTGCAAACCCGCGCTTCAGAACAGGCACAAATATTAGGCTCTCGCTGAAGTACTCAACACTGGCGTACCACAGGGCTGTGTGCTGAGCCCATTCCTCTACTCCCTCTACACCCACGACTGCAAGCCTGTGCATGGATCCAACTCCATCATTAAGTTTGCAGATGACACCACGGTGATTGGCATCATCAGAGACAACGATGAGACTGCCTACAGCAGGGGTCTCAAACTCAATTTACCTGGGGGCCGCTGGAGGTAGAGTCTGGGTCAGGCTGGGCCGCATCAAGTATTCCACAAAAAAAGAGCACAACTGATCCAATCATCTCAATCTTTATTATTAACAGTTCTTCAACATTAACGTTTCTTCCAAACATGAACTGTTCCTCTGAATTTGAAAATTCCTTTCTGAACGTTTTTTTCATGAACATGAACGGTTCTTCGGAATATAGGCTTCTCTTGCCTACTCCTTGCTGCCAGAGACCTGGCAGTGCTTCCTCTCACACAGCTTAGACACATTTGGCTTGAGGGAGGAAACAATTGAAACCCTCAGTATGGCTTAAAGATGCTTATCAGTAAGTCTGGACCTGTACTTTGACTTATTGAAGTTCATAGTGGAGAAGAGCTTTTCACATAGATAGGTGCTACCAAAAAGGCACATGGTCCGCTTGAACATCCTGGAGAGCTCAGGGAAGGTGTGTGGCAATTCTCTCAAAAACTGTCCAAGCTTGTCTGTGTTTCCACTCACCTCCCTGAACTTGACTTTGAGTTCAGAATTGCACTGCAGTTCAATGAGCTCTATTTGAAGTACAGGAGGAGCATCTTGCACATCAAAGGAGAAGGGGTCAGCAAAAATTTGAAAAGTGGCTCTGTGTGTCTTGAAGTCTGCAAACCTACGATCAAATTCCTCCTGTAGCTTCATAATGGCATCAGCATACTTCTCACCACTGAATGGTGTGCCTACATCCATGAGTGCCTTGCATGCAGGGAAATGGCAGAGGTTTGTCTGAGAGAGCTGGGCTTTCCATAACACAAGTTTTGTGGAGAATGCTCTCACATTGTCATAGGCAGCACTGACAAGCTGCCCCTGGCCTTGTAACTTCTTGTTCAGTACATTCAGTTCCTGTGTGATGTCAACAAGAAAAACAAAGTCCATGAGCCATTTGGAATCACTTAACAGAGGAACAGCCATCCCATCCTTCTCTATGAAGGCTTTCACTTCTGCACGCAACTCAAAAAACCTCTTCAAGACATTTCCCCTACTGAGCCAACGTACCTCTGTGAAGTAGAGCACATCCTCATATTCTGACTCTATTTCCTCCAAAAAGGTGCGGAACTGCCGGTGCTTTAAGCGTCTAGATCTGATATGGTTGATGCATTTTACAACAACAGACATCACATTGTCAAACCTCAGGCATTTGCTGCAAAGGGCCTGCTGATGGATAATGCAGTGCAGAGCAATGGCCTCCTCCACATTCTCCTCTTCCAGTTTTCTTTGAACAAGTGCCACCAGTCCATTTTTCCTTCCTGTCATTGATGGCGCTCCATCGGTTGTTATTCCAGTAAACCTATTCCATGGCAAACCGGCATCCTCAATAGCACCACACAGCAGGTGGAATATCTCCTGAGCGGTGGTCTGACCATGCATTGGAATCACAGCGAGCAACTCCTCGATTACTTCAAAATTGTCGTTAACACCACAGACATATACTGCGAGCTGCGCAGTGTCAGTGTTGTCCGTGCTCTCATCAAGAGCGACAGAGTATGCACAAAAACGTTTGGCTTTCTCATGAAGTTGAACATATATGTCTTCTGACAGGTCAGAAATGCGCTCTGCCACTGTGTTAGCTGAAAGGCTGATTTTGCTAAACCTGATCATTCTTTTCTGGACAGACTTTACTTGCAGCTAGTAACAAACACTTTTTGATGAACTCGCCTTCCTTGAACGGCTTTCCAGCCTTAGCAATAATCTCACTGACCGTGTAGCTAGCTTCGACTGCTGCTTCATTCTGTTTTTTTGCTTTCTTAAATAACTCTTGTTGCCTCAATAGACATTTTTTAAGATTGGCAACCCGGTTCTTTCTCTCATCTCCCTGGTATTTTGTATACTCCTCAGCATGCCTAGTTGAGTAATGACGTCTGATGTTATATTCTGAACGTTGCGAGCTGGCTCGCATATCTGAAGAACCGACTCTTTAAAAAAAAATCATCATGTAATAATTAAATAATTAATAATTTTAATTTTATTTAAAATAATATACTAATTCAAAGAACAATAATAATAAAAAAATTATATAGGCCTAAAGGTGCACACATTCGTTTCGACTGTCTGATCAGCCTCACATTCTGTTCCTGTCAATCCTGCGGTGTCAACCAGTTATTCTGCATGAGCGAGCCAACTCACACAAAGTGTAATTTCTGAATGTAAATATCTCATAAAATAAAAATAAGGTCAGCATTGTGTGTGTGTGTGTGCGCGCGCGCATGTGTGTGTGCTAGTTATTATACATAACTAGTGACATACATAACATGCATGCTGGTTATAACATGGAAGAGAGAAAAAGAGGGATCAGTTTAATTTATTTTGCTTTAATATGGGTTCTGTTATGTTGTTCAGATTCAGATTGTATTTGTTTTGAATGTTGTTTCTGTACATTAAAAAGTTGTAATTTAAATGCAAATGTTTAATAGTATTCTTTTTTCATAAAAAATCAATGCATTTTTAAAGATATTGTGAGATATTGTGAGTATGAGTTCATTTAATAATTTAATTGGAATTGTTTTCACACTTGTCATAGTCAAAGTCATAGTTAAACATTTATTTTTTAAAGAGCCATTTGTGAGCTAAAAGAGCCTGGTCTTTTCAGCGAGTCAAATGAGCCGGCTCACGAAAAAGAGCCGGAATGTCCAAGTACTTTGCGGTTGGCTTGACAACCGTTGACAACAAACGCCGCCGAAAGCTGTCACGAAATCTATGGTAGCCCATAAGTGATAACAAAATAAAACAAAAGTGCGGCGAGCGCGGCATACGCAACGATTCAGCAAAAAGGTGAGTTTCAGAATAACTCGCGGGCCGCACTAACACAAAATTTTGATGTCAAGTGGGGGGCCACAAAATATCAAAATAGCGAGTTTGAGACCCCTGGCCTACAGGGATGAGGTACAGCACCTGGCTGCATGGTGCGCTGACAACAACCTGCTCCTTAACACCAGCAAGACAAAGGAGCTCATTGTGGACTTCAGGAAGAAGAAAGAAAGCACGCATGACCCCATCCACATTAAAAGGATGGTTGTTGAACGTGTCTCCAGCTTCAAATTCCTGGGAACCACCATCTTGGAGGACCTGTCCTGGACTACAAACACCTCCAGCCTGGTCAAGAAGGCTCACCAGCGACTTTTCTTCCTCAGGACACTGAAGAATAACCAGCTGTTTTCAGCCATCCTGGTGAACTTCCTGGTGTGCGATCGAGAGCATCCTGACCAGTTGTCTCACAGTCTGGTATGGGAACTGCTCAGTTGCTGACCGCAAGGCACTGCAGAGGGTGGTGAAAACCGCCCATCGCATCACAGGGACACCACTTCCTGTTATTGAGGACATCCATAGAAAACGCTGTCTACGTCGAGCTCACAGCATTTTTAGGGACTCCTCTCACTCTGACTATAGACTGTTTAACCTCCTGCCCTCTCGGAGGCGCATCAGGAGCCTCCGGACAAGGACCAGCAGATTCAGGAACAGCTTTTTCCCTACAGCTGTCTCCTTACTGAACTCTGGTCTCTGAAGCTCCCACCCAACCTCCACACAGACACACACCAAACACACAGACTCCTCACCCCTCCTCATCACTACATCTGGTTTACAAACAAACAAAGACAGTTCACTTGTTATTATTTGCACTACTGTCTGTTCATCCCTGAATACTGAATGATCCATTTGCACACTGGAATATTTTTCTATGCATTTTTTACTGTCCATTGCACTAGTGTAAATGATGTTCATATGTTCATAGTTTCTGCTTATTGTTTACATACACTTATTACATAATACATCTGTATAGTATGTTCATACACTCTAAAAAATGCTGGGTTAAATATAACCCAACGCTGGGTTAAAAAGGGACCAACCCAACAGTTGGGTTGTTTTGACCCAGCAGTTGGCAGAGGTATAAAGTCCAGGGGTCAGAAAGTAAAAGTCCTGCCATATGTTTATTCCACCCATGAACTCAGCAAGCTGTTTTAACCAGAAGAGAACCAAGTCATTCCTTTCACATCACAAACGAGTCTCGAGTCAGATCCCAAGTCCTCAAAGAGTTAAAGTTAATGAGATAATTAAGTGACTAATTAAATGAAGATTGTGCATTAGTGATGAACACCTGCTGTTAACAATCAACTTAACAGAAGAAAAGAGAAACACAAGAACTACAACTGACTCCAGGCACAGCCTTGGATGAAATATACTGATTTATTTCTTTTTTTAAAAAGCACACAAGATGCCACCATAACTGTGGTCAAGGTTTGCTTTAATTAGTCTATTGACCCTTTTAATAACTCAAAGTAGTTGGTTTCTAAGCAATTGCAATATTGTTTCACAGCAAACATTTATGCATTGCTGAATCAAAAGCTTGAAGTAGCAGAGTAACTTGTGATTTCTGCTAATAACTCATGGTAAATAAACATCGTAAAGCGGTCTCTCTCTTTGGTTTATTGTTCAGGTACTGTTTAACTACAAAAAAAAAAAACTATTAAACAAATGCCACCTTAATGTGTTAATATTGAATAAAAAAAAAAGCTATATCAGCTCAGGAATTTAGCCATGAACATTTATCATACTATCCTCAACAGTGGTGACAATTAATTTTTCATACTGCAGTGCATGATGGGAGTTTTTAGTATGGGTGTTACCCAGCATTCATTGCATCATGAAGCATTTTGTTGATTGTCACCATTGTTGAGATTGGTATACTGGTTCTTGATGTCTCTCTGTGTCTGAATAGTATAGTAGGTTTTTTTTTTTTTGGTGTATTATATGTATATATACACACACACACATATATATATATATATACACATATACTTTTTTTTTTTATTAATTCACTATATATTTTAGAACAACAGTGTTCTGTAGTTTCACATAAATCTTAATGCAAAACCTGAACATGTAAATGGAAGCAAGTTATTTTAAATGAAATCAGGCCATTTCATGAGGCTTGTTTCATCACATATAAACAGCAAATATCTCATCATTGTAAAACACGATATGCATTTCTACAGAGAGAGAGAGATCTAGCGCAACAAGTCAAGGGTCAAGAGCACAACTAAATCAAACACTGATCTCCGTGATGGTGGCATCATTTTAACCAATAAAAACATCAACATCTGATCCTCTGTAATTTCCAATAACAGCATGTGTTCATCATTAATGCACAATCATCATTTAATTAATCACTTATTTATCTCATTAACTTTAACTCTTTGAGGACTTGGGATTTGACTTGAGACTTGTTTGTGACTTGAAAGGAATGACTTGGTTCCTCCTCTGGTGAAATCAGCTGCTGAGTTCATGGATGGAGCAAAAATATGGCAGGACTTTTACTTTCTGACCCCTGGACTACCCACCTCTGGTCAAAATAATCCAACCGCTGGGTCAAAACAACCCAACCGCTGGGTTGGTCCCTTTTTAACCCAGCACTGGGTTATATTTAACCCAGCATTTTTTAGAGTGTAGTACACATATCTGTATATCATGCTGAGAGTATTTAAAATATGTAAATTATGTCCATAGTACTGCCTTATTTGTATATTTATTGTACATTTGTAACATATTGTAGACACTGTATATCCTGTACTTACTGCTTATTGCACTTCTGGTTAGATGCTAACTGCATTTTGTTGCCTTGTACCTTACATGTGCAATGACAATAAAGTTGAATCTAATCTAATAAAATCTTAGACAAATGTTTCACATGCTGAGAATGCTAACCTAACATATAAGTATATAAACCATTAATGTTTAAGAATCACTTAGCCTACCTCTGGGTGATTCATGATTATGTAGATCTTGAACCACACTCTCATGCCAGAAAACGGTAACACTTTAAAATACTGTTTCTTACTTACTGCATAACTAATAAGAAATTCTTGAATAACTAACAGGTGATTATTCATTAACACTTAACTCACTACTGTTAACTACTAAGGAAGATGTGTTAACTAATCAGTATGTAATACAATTTTATGATTGTGTAAAGTAAGAGCTAGCTAATCAATAACTAATGTATTCTGTCATACCTCCTGAAGAACTACTATTAATTATCTACTAGTTAAGTTTCAAGAAATATAACTATTAAATAACTATTACTGAACAGTTATACACAAATAGTAATTATAATAATCAGGCTGTGGCCCACAAATCAAGTACTTGAGTAAAAGTACAGATACCTCAATAAAATATTACTCCAGTAAAATTATAAGTAGGCCTATTCATTTTCAAAATTACTTGAGTAAAAGGACTACAGTAACAACTTTGTTACAGCCCACTTATTAGCCTATAATGGAAATTAAATATGCGTTTTGTTTGCTTCTACAGTAAATGTTTAACTTTTGATTATAAAATATTTGTTAAATTAGTTTAATTGTGGGCAGTATACATGTTAAAATTTAATAAAATATGCTATATTAAGAAATGTTCTCATCTGAAATAAAGATCGTAAACAAGTTGTGTCGTGCATTTTACAAAGTTTATGATTACATTTAGTTTTTTTGGAGTTTATGTTTGATTCAGGTTCTAAGTAATTCTTGCACAATTATCTAATAATTCTTTATTGATTACTAATGGGTTCCCAATATTTTCACTTTAGAATAGGCCTACTGTTTCAGGTGCGAAATAGGTCCTGCAGAATTATTTGATAATTATTTATTAATTACTAATGGGTTCCCTATGTTTTCACTTTAGAATACTGTTTCAGGTTCTAAGTAATTCTTGCAGAATTATCTAATAATTCTTTATTAATTACTAATGGGTTTCCAATATTTTCACTTTAGAATAGGCCTACTGTTTCAGTTTCGAAATAAGTCCTGCAGAATTATTTGATAATTCTTTATTAATTTCTAATTGGTTACCTGTATTTTCACTTTCCCTCAGTCCTTGCCTTACATACAGGAATTGAATGAATAGCTCATGTGGTATATGCTGAGGAGGCACACATACAGTACTGTATATAAGATATAAAAACTAAGGTAAGTTATCGCAAGGCACTAGAGTGGTGGTGGGGTTCCTATCCGAAGCCGATTTCTCACAAAACTATTCACTACACAGATAAATCCTCTAAAATTTATTGCATTTATTAATATTGCATTTCCATACTACACAGCAAAAAATCCAGAGTGAAATCAACTCTGCTGGGAGTACATGTGAGACCACACTCAAAAGTGTGAAAGTGTTAAAATAGGAGTGTTAAATTAACACTGAAGCGGAGTTAAAGTAATGAGATAGTTAAGGGATTAACTGAGTGATGATTGACCATTATTGACGAGACCTGATGTTAACAAGCAGAATCAACAAAGACAAAAATAAAAAAATTTTATGTCACCATTATAGTGGTCAGTGTTTGCTTTAGTTGGGCTCTTGACCCTTACGTTTTTAAAATTAGATTTGGTTTGGCTGTTATAACTCAGTTGTAATAGAGAGACGAGCAAAAATGTTATGTTTTTACATAATAATTATTTGATCTGAACTTTGATCTGAAACTTATTTAAAGCCTAAAGCATTAGGTCTGAACATTAGAAAACGAACTACTAAAAGTAGCATTGAAAACAAAAATAGAATAGTAAGAATAAAGGAAATTACTAAGACAATTCAGGTAATAATTTATTCATGCCACAGTGCATCATGGGAGCCATGGATGAATTTTGATAGTTGGCACCCAGAACGCACTGCAACAAGTCTCCTGCAACATGCTTTTTTGATTGTCACCGTCGTTGAGGTTCACAGGTTGATTCTTGATGTTTGCATGTCTAAATGAAAGACTCTTTTGAAAGATTTTTGAACAAACAAACTTTTAAGAAAATCCATGAAATAATCACAATTCAATGTAACTGTGTATAACTGTTCATTAGTAGTTACTTCATAGTTATTTTTATTGAAACTTAACTAGTAGATAATTAATAGTAGTTCTTCAGGAGGTATGACAGAATATATTAGTTACTGATTAGCTAACTGTTACTTAGAACAATCATAAAATTGTATTACATACGGATTAGTTAACACATCTTCCTTAGTAGTTAACAGTAGTGAGTTAAGTGTTAATGAATAATTACCTGTTAGTTCCTAAATAATTCCTTATTAGTTATGCAGTAAGTAAGAAACAGTATTCTAAAGTGTTACCCAGAAAACTACTAATTGGCCAAAATGCTTTGTTTGACTCTTCGGCGATCATCTACTCTTCCTTGTGGATTACCTCTGACCTACTTTTTTGTAGGATCTGAATTTCTGTGTATTGAATTTTAGAATGTTGAATTTGATGTTCTGAATTTCCTGTTCATCTTGAAAACTTGAAGCTGTATTTTTAAAAACTGGATATTTGCAGTCTAAGATTTCAGAACAAAAAATTTGCTGTTTGAAAATACATGTCTTTAAAACTCTGCCATAAAAATATTCAGTTGTGTTAAATTTCAAATGTTTAATATGCAAAAAAAAAAAAAATTCAGCACTATGTTAAATGCCGCATAATATTCAGTTTTGTTAAAAGACAAATAATTAAGATTTACACATTACAAATTCAATTAGCTTTGTCATATTATAAACTCCACATACTAACACATACTCGGAAGTATGACCACATTACCCCCTCATTGTATTGGTTACTTTTTGTTTTCAAATCCTTGCATGGTACAGCCCCTCCATACATTGCTGACAGACGTGGAAAGTCCAGGGGTCAGAAAGTAAAAATCCTGCCATATGTTTATTTCACCCATGAACTAACTGATTTGAGGTGGGACCAAGTCATTCCTTTCCAGTCACAAGCAAGTCTTAAGTCAAATCCCAAGTCCTCAAAGAGTTAAGTTAATGAGATAGTTAAGTGACTAATTAAATGATGATTGCGCATTAGTCAAGTCGTCACCTTTATTTATATAGCGCTTTAAACAAAACAGATTGTGTCAAAGCAACTGAACAACATTAATTAGGAAAACAGTGTGTCAATAATGCAAAATGACAGTTAAAGGCAGTTCATCATTGAATTCAGTGATGTCATCATCCAGCTCAGTTCAGTTTAAATAGTATCTGTGCAATAATTTGCAATCAAGTCAACGATATTGCAAATCTCTCGTTTGGCTCTCAATGAAGGCGGTCACATTTTCTCTCCCTCTCCTCCCCGTTACCTTCCCTGCTTTGCTTCTCTCGTCTCGTCTATTGTCTTATACTTTGAGAGACTCTCTCTGCACTGCTCTCCAATTTGGAATTATGGATTTGATCGACTGGTCTCTCAACGCAATTGACACCATCTTCTCAACGAGAAGCTTGGGTTTGGGGGAACCTGACTGCCCTGCCGGAACGTTTGCAGCTGGCTACACGACGGACACGTGGGAGAGGTGGCGGGTCGTGTGTCTGGCGGCTCTTTCCGTGGAGGACATTGAAGATATCTACCTGTTCGGAACCATGATAACAGGTCTTCTGCTGATTGGATTAGGCTTTGCCCTGGGTTATCGAAGAATTCAGAAAACGGGAACAGCTGTCCAAAGCCTCACAGGGCTGCCCGTTGTGATTGGAGCAGTGGGCAGAGCGGTCAGCACTGAGACTGAGACTATTAACCGCAATATGGATAACATCACGGAGAAGCTCACAGCTTTGCAAAGGCAATGGATCGATTTGGAGACCAGAATGGACTAAGAGAGTTGTCGTGTAAATTGGAATGCAGCTACTCGCCCCAAGACCAAACAATCCCAATCTTATCTGCTTTCAGCTCCCCTCAACCAGCACTGGCCTCGGCCAAGGCCGCTGTTGGAACAACAACTCCCCCGGAAGAGCACTGCAGTGAGACGCTCTTGCGTTCCTACCCCCACTCCACAGACACCTCCTGATTGTTGACTCTGTCTGGGACCTGATCAAGGCTGTCTCCATGGCAACTTGCTGTGTATCGCTATCACAATCCTGCGGACTGAGGCACCTAGATTTGATGCCAGGAGTAGCAACTCTCCAGGCCTACATACAAGAACTTTTACATACATACATTCATACATACGCACATATATACAGATATGCATTCACCCCCCACCCCCCATCCCTCGCCTTCACCGCTTTGTACTGCCAGTCTGACAAGCGGGTCTGTGACCAGCGCCGTAGGGCTGCAGGACCGGATGGCTGCTTGCCTGTGCTGGATTACCTCGACCCCCCTTTTCCCTCCCCTGTTGCAAAGTTGTGTGTTATGCTGTATTGATTATGTGCTTTTGTTGCTGAGGTGTTTTTCCTGTTCTCACATTGTACTCCCAATGGAGAATAGTCTGGGTGTTGTTTTTTTCTCCTCCCTTCCCTAATGTTATGCTGTATTTCTTCCCCCCCCCCCCGTACTGCATTTCGTTGCCTTGTACCCACATGTGCAATGACAATAAAGTTGAATCTAATCTAAATGAAGTGTCCCCAACTACCAGCAGTTCAATTCCAGGCTGCAGCAAAGTCAGATTGTGCAGAGGACTTAACTGGTTCCTGTGGTCTTGTACCAGTGGTAGTCTGAGACAAGGCCTTTACAGGGGATCTGCATCTGGGGCTCATCTAGTTGTCCTGGTCTCTGCTGTCTTTCAGGGCTATAGAGTTCCTTTCTAGGTGCTGATCCACCATCTGGGCTGATTATGTATTGGATCCGGGTGACTGCAGTGACCATCTGATCTGGATACAGACTGGATCTGGTGGCTACGGTGACCTCAGAATAAGAGAGAAACAGACAAATATTAGCATAGATGCCATTCTTCTAATGATGCAGCAAGTACATTGGGTGTTATGAGAAGTGTTCCCGGTTCCAGTTTACCTAAGTAATGCAGCCTAAAAATCTTTTAATGGATTTGGATATTAGTGTTCTACGTGTAAGACAGGTTAGAGAGACGTGTCTTTAATCTAGATTCAAACTGCAAGAGTGTGTCTACCTCCCGAACAATGTTAGGTAGGTTATTTCAGAGTTTAGGCGCTAAATATGAAAAGGATCTGCCGCCTGCAGATGATTTTTATATTCTAGGTATTATCAAATTGCCAGAGTTTTGAGAATGCAGCGGACGTGAAGGACTATAATGTAACAAGAGCTCGTTCAAATACTGAGGTGCTAAACCATTCAGGGCTTTATAAGTAATAAGCAAGATTTTAAACTCTATACAATGTTTAATAGGTAGCCAGTGCTGTGTTGACAGAACCGGGCTAATATGATCATACTTCCTGGTTCTAGTAAGAACTTTAGCTGCTGCATTTTGAACCAGCTTGAGTTTGTTTATTAAGCGTGCAGAACAACCACCCAATAAAGCATTACAATAATCTAACCTTGAGGTCATAAACACATGAATTAACATTTCTGCATTTGGATATAATTTTGAGATGGAAAAATACAGTTTTACAAATGCTAGAAATGTGGCTTTCTAAGGAAAGATTGCTATCAAATAGCATACCTAGGTTCCTAACTGATGACGAAGAATTGACAGAGCAGCCATTGAATCTTAGACAGTGTTCTAGGTTATTACATGCAGAGTTTTTAGGTCCTATAATTAACACCTCTGTTTTTTCAGAATGTAGTAGTAAGAAATTACTCATCATCCAGTTTTTTATATAGACTATGCATTCCGCTAGTTTTTTAAATTGGTATGTTTCGCTGGGCCACGAATAAATATAGAGCTGTTTATCATCAGCATAACAGTGAAAGCTAACACCGTGTTTCCTGATGATATCTCCCAAGGGTAACATATAAAACATGAAGAGTAATGGCCCTAATACTGAGCCTTGAGGTACTCCATACTACACTTGTGATCGATATGACAACTCTTCATTCACTACTACGAATTGATGGCGGTCATAAAAGTACAATTTAAACCATGCTAATGCACTTCCATTAATGCCAACAAAGTTTTCTAGTCTATGCAAAAAATGTTGTGGTCAGTAGTGTCAAACGCAGCACTAAGTTCCAATAGCACTAATAGAGAGATACAACCACGATCAGATGATAAGAGCAGGTCATTTTTAACTCTAATTAGAGCAGTCTCAGTACTATGATACGGTCTAAATACTGACTGGAAATCCTCACAGATACCATTTTTCTCTAAGAAGGAATATAATTGTGTGGATACTACCTTTTCTAAACAGAAAAGGTAGATTCGAGATCGGTCTGTAATTAACTAGTTCTTTGGGGTCAAGTTGTGTTTTTTTGATAAGAGGTTTAATAACATTCAGTTTGAAGGTTTTGGGGACTTATCCTAATGAGAGTGACAAATTAATAGTCAGAAGAGGATCTATGACTTCTGGAAGCACCTCTTTTAGAAGCTTAGATGGAATAGGTTCTAACATACATGTTGTTGGTTTAGATGATTTAATAAGTTTATACAATTCTTCCTCTCCTATAGTAGAGAATGAGTGGAATTGTTCCTCAGGCGATCTATAGCACGCTATCTGATGTGACACTATAGTTGACGGCTGCATGGTTACAGTTTTATCTCTAATAGTATCATTCTTATAAATAAAGTAGTTCATAAAGTCATTACTGCTGTGCTGTTGGGAAATGTCAACACTTGTTGATGCTTTATTTTTCGTTAATTAAGACACTGTATTGAATAATTACCTGGGGTTATGTTTGTTTTCTTCTAAAAGAGACGAAAAGTAATCGGATCTAACAGTTTTTAATGCTTTTTAATGCTAGAATAGGTTACTTTCCTGCCAAGCAATTACAAAATACCTCTAGTTTTGTTTTCCTCCAGCTGCGCTCCATTTTCTGGGCTGCTCTCTTTAGGTTGCGAGTGTGCTCATTATACCATGGTGTCAGACTGTTTTCCTTAATCTTCCTTAAGCGTAAAGGAGCAACTGTATTTAAAATGCTAGAAAAGAGAGTCCATAATTTCTGTTACATCATCAAGTTGTTCTGAGGTTTTGGATATGCCAAGGAATTTGAATAAATCAGGAAGACTACTTGCAAAGCAGTTTTTGTTGTAGAAGTGATGGTTCTGCCATACTTGTAACAAGAAGTAGAATTTA
Organism: Cyprinus carpio; assembly: GCF_018340385.1. Lineage (NCBI taxonomy): Eukaryota > Metazoa > Chordata > Actinopteri > Cypriniformes > Cyprinidae > Cyprinus > Cyprinus carpio. The sequence continues at coordinate 2,577,984 of NC_056611.1, forward strand.
CAATTTTAGCTATATTAAGTTTGCACAAAACTAAATAAAGATCTGAGATATCATCGCTTGGCTGCATAATTTCAACACTATCAACATCAATTCCATGTGACACTATTAGATCTAGAGTATGGTTTTGACAATGAGTAGGTCCTGAGACATGTTGTCTAACCCTAGAGTTCAGAATATCTATGAATGCTGATCCCAATGCATCTTTTTCATTATCAACATGGATATTAAAATCACCAACAATTAAAACTTTATCTGCAGCCAGCACTAACTCGGATATAAAATCAACAAACTCTTTAATAAAGTCTGTATGGTGCCCTGGTGGCATGTATACAGTAGCCAGTACAAACATCACAGGGGATTTATCATTAACACTTGTTTATCTGGACAATGTTATATGAAGCACTATTACTTCAAATGAGTTATACCTGAAGCCCACTCTGAGAAATACTGAAAACATTGTTATAATAATAATAATAATAATAATAATAATAATAATACATTTTATTTGTAATGCGCTTTTCTTTAACCCAAAGCGCTACAGTAATAAAGAAATAAATAAAATAAAACAAAAACACCAAAAGCAATACAACAATTCATTAGAGAAAGACAGTCTTAAATAAATGTGTCTTAATCAACTTTTTAAAATAACCCAACGTTGGTGCATTTCTGACGGGCAGAGGAAGCACATTCCATAGCTTAGGGGCTTTGTATGAAAAGGCTCTTTCCCCCATGGAAACACTTTGCATTTTTGAATTATGCCTTTACTGTGTGACCAAAAATTTTGTATTTTCTGTTTCAGCTGTTTGATCGTGCTGGTGCCTCGCGCACATTCATTGGAAACAGTAGCCGTTCACCGTGCCATTCGGCGCGAGCAGCGTCCACTTTGGCATATTTTTTTATTAATTATTTTTTATTTTTTTTTTTTTTTTCGTCGATACTGAAACACCATGAACTACAAAGCCTATTTTTCCTAATGAATAATAGTTAAGCTTGAAATAGGCAACATCACGAATATGGAAATGTTTGGATTTCTCCCGAATGAGAGCCCAACCTTACCTTATGGTTCGCTTTATATTATTATTAATTTTTTTTGTTTGTTTATAGTTAAGCCTATATTATTATATACTGCAATTTTATTTATCCATTAGAATTATATATTTGTAATTATTGTTCTGTTCTGATAAATTTGTTAAATTTAAAGGATTTGTTGTAAAGTGAAGAGAACTAAAAAATATCCTGTTGGCACATTAACACATTATGTCCCATTTTATACAGGAATTGTTCATTAAAAAAAAAATCGAATTATATTGTTAGTTCTAATTATATTGTTAACACAAGTTCATTTAGGCTATTTAACATGCACTGTGACATTTTACCCTTTTTAACTTATAAACTCCTTGATATTTTAAATTCAGTTTAATAGTATTGAAGTTCAAGTTTTTAAAAAAGGTTTTAAATGCTTAAATTATTTCTATGAATTAATAATATGTTATCAGGTTTTAATTGCTTAAATTATTTCTATGAATTAATAATATGTTATCATGTTTATTCTTGTAGAAAATAAGTGTTTATTCTTTAAGAAAATAAGGGAAAAAATAAGGGACGATCCAAATATTATTCATATTTGTTTTGCTTCACCTATTTATGTAAGCTACAATTATTCTAAAAATAAAAAACAAAAACAATGTAATTAAAAGTGCCATCGGCCTGAGTAAATTTGACCATTATAGAATTGTGACTTTTTATAGGTTAGTGATTTAGGAGGTGAAAATACTGTGAAATCACAAATGGTATGGGATTTTAAAGCATAACAACTGAAGGTCTATGAAACGTTAGCCAATAAAGCATTTTTTTTTTGAAACAATGGCACTTAAAGTTTTGAACTAAAATATTATTTTAACCATATAGCCTGTGAATAAACAAAATGCATACTTTTCAATGAAAGAACACTGAGAGTTTGCTTCTGGTGTTTGGATTTGTACTTCAATATAATGAGCTCCAAGTTTAAGAATAGCCAACACAGGTTTTTTTTTTTTATTTCTCTCTCTCTCTCTCTCTCTCTCTGGTGCATGCTGGGAGTGTGTGAAGGAGCTCGAGTGTTTGTTGGGAGCGAGTGCGTTTTCTGTTTCATGCTTTACTTTTTTCTTTATTTATTGTTTTTTTTTTCCCTTTGGTATTTGTTTCCAATCTCTCAGGTAGAGGGGAAGGGTAGGGATAGGAAAGTTGCGGCTCTGAAGCCGCGTGCGTTTAGACGCCGGTATGGCGTCTGTTCCCGGGTCAGCACTGACACTCCGGCATGGTTGCAGGTGCGTGCCAGAGCCGGGAGTGACGGTAGAAGATCTGCTTCTGGTTATCGGGGAGCAGATCGGGTTTGAGAATATAGCGTCGGCATCACGTATGAATAAGCGATTGTGGTGTTTTTGAAAAATGAATCGCTGGTTAATCAGTTGACGGTGAGCGGGCTGTGGGTTAAAGAAGCGTTTGTTGCTGTTAGCCCTTTATCCGCTCCGGCAACAAAAATTATGATCTCGAACGCACCTCCGTTTGTATCAAATGAAGCGATTACAAAAGAGTTGTTAAGGTTTGGGAAGGTTGCGAGCCCAGTAAAAATGATTCCCCTCGGGTGCAAAAATGCAGCGCTCAAACACGTACTCTCTTTTAGACGTCACGTCTATATGTTTCTTACTTCACCTACGCGTACTTTAGAGGTTTCTTTCCGTGTGACTCACGGAGAAAACTCGTACATGGTTTATGCGAGTACAGAGAGTTTGAGGTGCTACGAGTGCAGTAATTTAGGCCACAAAAGTTTCGCGTGCCCTAATAGAGACGATCAACGGCCATCCACATCTACAGCGAGTGATGCTGGACTTCAGAGAAATGATGAATCAGAGCAGAGGAGTGTGGAACAAGGTGAAGGAGTCACAGAAGAGGTGAAAAGACAGGAGGTGAGTGAAAATAGTGTCAATGCTGGAGGTGGGAATGTTATTGATGTTACTGATAGGAACATCTTGCAGCCTGGTGCTGCTGTGGCTGATGATGATGAGGATGATGATGATGACGAGGACGATGATATAATGGAGATGTATGATGGAAAAAAGGGAGTTATACAGGAGGTGAATGATGGAGCTCAGGCTGGAGGCTCAGAGGAGAACAATGTTGATGAGTTAGAAGGTTTGTCACAGTTTACTGAAGATGCTATGAGAGAAGGTGAGCAGGATTCAGATAGACTAGAAGAGACTGGTGAAGATCTGTACACTGTTGAAGAGATCAATGCTTTCCTAGATAAGACCAAAGGAAAAGCAGGGGTTGATGTTGGTAATTATTTCCCTGACATTGAAAAGTTTGTCAAATCCGTGATGAAGGCAAGAAAAGTGAGTAGTTATGAAGAACTCTCACAACAAAAAAGATTTCGTCTGAAAAAACAAATAACTGCTATTAGACAAAATAGGAGAAGTGGAAGAATAACGAGGGGAAATACTAAACATTTATGATGTCTTTAAGTATTGTCTTTTTTCTTTTCTGTTCCCCCCCCCTCTTTCTTCTCATGGAAACCTTGCGGGTGGGATCTCTCAATATTAATGGGATGAGAGATGGGAGGAAAAATGGGATTTTATCAGAAATGATACATTTGAAGGAGTTGAGTGTTACTTTCCTACAGGAGACCCATAGTACTTATGATAATGAAGTTGATTGGGGTTTATGGTGGAAAGGAGAGTATGTTTTGAGTCATGGGACCAATTTAAGTGCTGGTGTAGCTGTTCTTTTTTCCCCTACTATTAAAGCTAAAGTTTTATCTAAAACTGAAATGGAACCCGGAAGGTGCTTAATAGTAAAGGCTGAAATTGGTAGTTTTAAGTTTTTGTTCGTGAATATCTATGCTCCTAATGTTGGAGCGGAACGAATACAATTTTATACTAAGTTAGAAAATCTAATAAAAGAACAAAACGATGATGTTTTTATTGTTGTTGGAGGAGACTGGAACTGTGCTATTGATTTCACACTAGATAGAAATGGAGAAGAGCCCCATGCAATGTCAGCTGCCTATTTAGCTGGTGTTATAAAAAAGTTAAAGTTCTCAGATGTATGGAGAGAACATAACCCTTTTTTAAAGCAATACACATGGGTGAAAGTTTGTAATGGAAACATTTCTGCTGCCCGTCTGGATCGTTTTTATATTTCTCAAAATATGAGGAATAGAGTGGTTAATACAAATATTATTCCTAATGCTATTTCTGATCATAAATTTATAACTGTTGCTTTCACGTTGGAAAAAAATACACATAAGAGTTGTTATTGGCATTTTAATACTAAACTTTTAGAAGATAAGCACTTTTGTGAAGCTTTTAAATTGTTTTGGGAGACCTGGAAAACAGAAATTTGTTTTTTTGAAAGTATTACACAATGGTGGGAAGTTGGGAAAGTGCATATAAGAGATCTTTGTCAAAAATACACATCTCATTCTTATTTTCATTTAAAAAAGACTTTGGAGTGGCTGGAAACAGAGATTTTGGACATTGAAAAGAAAATGGCTGATAATGATGATGATAATCTAAAGGGATTATGGACTGAAAAAAAAAATCAACTGAGCTCAATCCTGAATGAAAGAGTAAAAGGAGCTCTCATAAGAAGCCGGTTTCTGACTGTAAAAGACATGGATGCTCCTACTACTTATTTTTTTAACTTGGAGCACAAAAAGGGTCAACAGAAACAGATGCATTTGCTGAAGGATGATAACGGACATGTCACCCCCTCGGATCCGATAGAGATGCGTAGACTGGCTGTGGCTTTTTATTCAAAGTTGTATGCTGCTGAAATCTCAGATGAACATTCTAGGAATGAGCTACTTAAGGATCTTCCTGTTTTATCTGAAGAACACAAGGGTCTTTTAGAGGCTGAGCTAACTTTTGAGGAAGTCACTTCGGCCGTTATGAGTCTCTCTTCGGGTCGTACTCCAGGATTGGATGGATTGCCTGGTGAATTCTATAAAGTTTTTTGGGCCACTATTGGTGAAGATTATTTTAAAATGGTTAAAAAATGCTTTCTTGATGGAATTTTTACTACAAGTTGTCAAGACTCTTAGAAAAGCCATGTGGAAAACAAACATTATAAAAATTGGTCATTTAATGGAAACTACAAGATGGATTACTGCGGAATCTTTACTCCCAAAAAAGGGTGATTTGACACTTTTAAAGAACTGGAGGCCAGTAGCGATTTTATGTACTGAATATAAAATAATTTCTAAATGTTTGGCTAATAGATTGAATAAGGTGTTACAAGAAATTGTGCATAAGGATCGATCTTATTGTATAAAGAATAGATCCATTACTGATAATCTTCACCTAATAAGGGATGTTTTTGATTTTACGCATTGTGATAATAATAATGTGAACTTGGGTTTGTTATCGTTGGATCAAGAAAAGGCTTTCGACAGGGTTGACCATGTTTTTCTGTTTGATACTTTGAAAGCTTTTGGTTTTGGGGATAATTTTATTTCAAAAATTAAACTTTTATATAATGAGGCCTCATGTATGATTAAAATGGCTGGAGGATTAAGCATCCCTATAAAAAGTAAAAAGAGGTATCAGACAGGGTTGTCCTCTCTCAGGACAATTGTACAGTATTGTAATTGAACCTTTGCTGTGTAAATTGAGGAGAGGGCTAATGGGTCTACAGGTTAACACCCTGCACTCCAATATCAAACTTTTCTGCATACGCTGATGATGTCACAGTCATAATTCGGGAACAAAATGATATTCAGATGCTAAAGGAGGCTTTACATTGTTATGGTAAAGCCTCTTCAGCTGTTGTTAACTGGGGTAAATGTAATGCTCTGTGGTGTGGAAGAGATTTTAAAGGTCCAGTACTTCCTGGTGGTTTAAAGTGGGGAAGAGCAGGTTTTAAATATTTAGGGGTATTTATAGGGACAGAAGAGTACCAAAGAAAAAACTGGGAGGGCCTTGTGGAGAAAGTGTGTGCTCGGTTTGTCTAAATGGAAATGGTTGCTACCCCAGCTATCCTACAGGGGGAGGGTATTAGTTTGTAATAATTTGGTTGCTTCTTCTTTATGGCACAAAATGACAATAATTGAGCCTCCTGTTGACTTGGTGAGTGATATCCAGCAGCGAATAGTGGATTTTTTTCTGGTCAGGCCATCATTGGTTAAAGGCGGCGGTGTTGTATTTGCCTGTACTGGAAGGAGGCCAGGGGCTGATTGATGTCGCATCAAGAATAAAGGCCTTCAGAATCCAAACAACACGAAGATTGCTGCTATGAGGAGGAGGTGAGTTGGGCTGGAATTCCTTGTGCTCTACTGAGGAGAGCGGGAAACATGGGCCTAGATCTTCATCTCTTCCTTATGGATGTTAACAAGCTGAACCTTTCTGGACTGAGCTCTTTTTATAGATCAATTTTAAGATCATGGACACTTTTTTTTAAGTTTTCACGGAGTGGAAATGGATCACAGAGTCTATGGCTGAAAGAAGAACCACTACTTTTTAATCTTGAATTGGATTTGGACATTTCTAAATCAGAGACTCTTAGAAAAAGCCATGTGGAAAGCAAACATTATAAAAATTGGTCATTTAATGGAAACTACAAGATGGATTACTGCGGAAGTTTTTGCTTCAAAAATGGGACTAAGATCAATCAGAGTGGCACAGACAATGTTGAATCAGATTTTAGAGTCACTACCACAGGACTATAGACTGGCAATGGAATCTTTTAATAATGAGGTGGATAAATGTGTGTTTCCAGAGCTAAGTGTCTCTGCAGAGACTGGAACTTGGCAAGAAAAGAAAGGTAGCTTGCTATCCTTTAAAGCATCTCAGCTGTTCCGTGATGCTGGAAAGAAAGATATTTACACTCTCGGTGTTAAAACATGGCATTTTATAACACTAGAGAGTGTCAAGGAATCCAAATGGCAGGAGATGTTCGGGTTAGACGTTTCCCCTAAAGGTAGCTGGAGGTCCTTGTACAAACCACCCCTGGAGAAAAGGTCTGGAGACCTTCAGTGGATAATTGTACACGGTATTATAGCTACAAACAGATACAGAGCACACCTTGACCCACAGGTAGGGAGGGGTTGTCCTTTATGTGGTGCACAGGAAACGGTTTTTCATTTGTTTCTAAAGTGTGAAAGGCTTCAGCCTCTTTTTTACAAATTGGAAGAGGTGTGTAATACTTTGGGGGGAGGTTGGGTTAGGCCAGTTTATTTCATTTATGGACCAAAAATTTAGTAGAAATAGAAGGGAAGTTCATGTTTTAATTAATTTCTTATTTGGGCATAGGCAAAAACTAGCAATATGGTTGTCACGGAAAAAGATTTTTAATGGTGATGGATCAACTGATGTGGTGTCCATTTTTAAATGGATTATTAAAATCTCGAATTAAGATAGAATTTACTTTCTATAAGTTGATCAATGATATCAAATTGTTTAAAAAAACAAATGGGGAGTAATCATTGTTTGTTTTTGTGATGTTGTTGATGGTTTTGTTTGG